>NW_016690395.1:831741-1084714 GCF_001604755.1 Lepidothrix coronata
TCCTTGCCACCTGCTACACACCACTCTATGATATGCAGCATGGAACACCTTATAGAGCACAAAATGCCTTGTATATGTAATTCCCTGCAAGCAGATACACATGTATACAATTCTTCCATATTCACCAAAACCAGCATTAACTTACAGGAAAACTGACAACACAAAAAACAAACAAAAGAATCCCCCCAAAAGAAAACAAAAAACCAATCCCCCCCAAAAAAGAAAACCCACCAAAAAAAACCCCCCAAAACCAAACCAAAACAAACCCACCCCCACCAAAATAAAAAAACAACAAAAACCAAAACAACAAAAAAATCCCGAAGAGGTGAAAGTACTGCATTCTCCCATAAAGACAGAGAAAGAAAAGTTTGTTCCTACAAAAGGGAAAGACATGATGCTTGAAGGAGATGTAACAACATACACTGCCACATTCCAGAATCCCTTCTACTGACTCCCACACAGCTATAACTATGCTGTCTGAATCTAATTTGACTGCCTGTTAAATTAATCATAGATTTTTTTTTTTCCATTCCTCAAAATTATACTTAAGGAATTTGTTTGGATAAAAAAGATGGCAATAAATTTTGAGCACTTCCTGGAAAATTATGTTTACGCTTTTTCAACTAATTTTATCCAGTATTTTAAATAAATCAAACTATTGCTTTTACTGTTTCCAAAATGATTCTTGCAATTAATTGTTCACCCCAAACAAAAAGCTCAACTCACTAATTTTCAGTGTGGGGTGATTACTTTTCTAACAATAATATCTTAAATCAAGGTTTGATTTTATTGTTCTCAGAAAATAAAAAATTTTGAGGCCATTGAGAATTTGTTTTGAAAATTGTTCTTTCAGATGGAGAAACTCTTGTTTCTCTATCTTCATGCCATTCAGTTGAGAATCACAGAAGAAACAAGAGGTTTGATAAGAAAACCAAACAAGTTTCTCTAGTGTCAGTAGTGGAAGGACAAACCAAGCCATTTCCCATGTGACTTTATGAGTTGCTTTCTTTGCCAAAATTTACTTTACAGTACCAAAAGTCCTGGCTGGATATTTCCGAAGTGCTGTTGCCTCATTACTTCTGCCCTCTGAATATGTGTCTTTGAGAATTATTCCAGGGTGCAGCTGTTTGGAGTGATCTGAAGTATGTGTAAATCTTTCTCCCTTAAGAACAAACATCCTCAAGAGGATGAACATCAAAGAAGGACAGATCTCGTAAGCTAGGAGTATCAATAAAAGACAAGGTCTCACCTTTTTGGTACTCCTAAGGCATAAGCAGATTCTACCTATTCTAGCAAAGCAGAACTAGAGCACTCTTCCCTCAATCTCACCATTCCTTTCCCTAATTTTTCCAGAAAGAAATAAATAAAACTGACTCACAATTTATAATACAGTTACCATAAAAGTAAGACTTCCCTTATTCAAAAGATACCTTACTAACCTAAGTATCCTACAATGCAAAAAAAAAAGGATTTTATGTAGACTTGTGCATGGTTATATTGAGCTTGGAAAATACTAACTCTGCTAACTGGGGAAAATGCAAATAAAAAACAGATGGACTAGCTAAAACCTGGAGATGAAGGCATTTTAGACCCTTGTCTGTCATCAAGACCTTCATAACCACATCTTTTTTCCAATATGGTCATGTGGTATACACCTGCAACTTGTCAGCAAGAAGCCTACTTGCAGTTTTATTTTGGTTCCTCAAATAGCTTTTTAAAAAAAGAGTTCCCTGATCCTTAGTGGTGCTAATGAATACTCTCACATACCATATCTAGCAATTGTTTTACTTTTGGCTTTTAAGCTGAGTGACGTGCAAAAGATATTTTAAGATATGCATCTAATTGTCAGCTCTAAGCTCTGGCTTTAAGAATGGTAAAAGTAACAAAAGACAACTTGATATTAAAAATTTCTAAGAAAAGCAACACAACCCAACCTTTATTCCAAATCTAGAGGCCATTCCTAAATAAAGATGATACCTTTTAAATTAAAAAATAAATCAAAATACTGACCTACCTAAGGCAAATTACAGTGTCACATAAAAAAAAAATTCTTTTGCATGTAGCTCAGACAACTAGTAAGTCCATTCAAAACCCCAAAAGATCAGGTGCCAGCCAGCTACCTGAAAAACCCTCTTGCAAATGCCTGATGCCATCAGCTGCCTTGATCTACCAAAACCACCATCCATTGCTAGCCTACCTATCAATCACAGGGAGCTTGAAACAAAAATATCTACATAGCCTTGTGTCTCTTTCCTGCATTCCAACATTCATTGGAATA
The DNA here is from genome assembly GCF_001604755.1 of Lepidothrix coronata. Lineage (NCBI taxonomy): Eukaryota > Metazoa > Chordata > Aves > Passeriformes > Pipridae > Lepidothrix > Lepidothrix coronata. The sequence goes on from NW_016690395.1 coordinate 834,020, forward strand.
ATTTCTGCTCCCAGCAAAGTAAATTCTATTGCTGGGTAGCATTCATTATTAAAACAGAAAAATAAAATAATATAGTGTGTCCATTGGCTTGACTAACAGAAGGGAAAATGCACCCATAATTTTCTTATTCTTGGCAGTTGCTGAGCCAATCTAGGTATACTTGTTTTTTAAATATAAAGATAAAGACAACATACTTGTAAAAATGTACATGTCAACAATTGTCTATGCATAAGTCAAGGTCTTCAAAATCTCCTACACAGTGCTTGGAACATAGTCTTTACATTTAGAGAATTGCAGAGAACATTTCCTATATAGAACACAAAGACACAGATCAGTCCCAGATGGAGAGGGAAAAAGCAAACTGTAAACCAGCTCTATTTCACCAGCAATGATAACTAATTTTATAAGGCACATCATTCCTTCACATACTTCAGCTATACATATCATTTTTTGGTTGTAAATCTCTATCCACTAAACACAGCTTTGATATCATGGGAAACCAGATGAAACTGAGATAAAATATGTAGCACTCCCTGAAGCTGCATTTAAACAGTCTTAATTAATTTTCTTATCCCAGATTACAGGCAATCAAGTCACCCATAGCATGACATAAATTAGATTTGCCTGTGATAATGAGTCACATTTTCAGAATGTGTTGTCTGATCAAGAGCGTTGTTTACTGACATGTTTTTTCCTCGGGCATTCCAATTACTTCTGTATCCTTGTATAAGAGATACAGAATGCTTGTCCAAAAAATGTACAGCAAAGATGTACTGTGTTTTTTTCAATATTGGAGGATTCAGACTAGATATTGAAATGGGTGCTGCTCATGCTGTGCCAAGATGTTGCCTATATCAGTCCACCAAGACTAACCTTTGTCAGTCACGTCACAGCAAAATGGAAAAGTTAAACTTCTCTTTTTGAGAGAGAGAACATAAATCTCCCTTCCTTCCCTTCCTGAATCTATATTCAAAATTCCAAGACTGCATGACAGAAATACTCAAGGAAAATGATGTAGCTGACAGAGGAGAGAAAAGTTGAGGATTTTTACAGTTGAACAAGTCCTTCCAGGCTACTGAAGATCTTCTTTTTAACTTTGCAGGAAGGCTGAATAAGGAACTGACTGTACTGATTTTGTGACTAAGTGGGTAATGTCATTCCCACGATTTGAGAAGCGTGCAGCAGTGAGGTTTATGTCTATGTTTGTCTTCCCCTTTTGATAGAGGTGATCTCATTTAGCACCTTTTTTCAGTGCAATGAGGTTTTCTTCATATTTTTGCTAGAGTCATTTGCTATCACACATATGAACCACAGAGTTTCACTGAAAGCTGTAGCAATACTAAGTGGTGAGATTATTGTGTTAAGTCAAACAGTTTGAGTCTCTCTGTCTGGCACTATAAAATATAATGAAGAAGCACTTGAGGGGGGAGAGTAAGACAGACGTAATGTGCTGAAGGGTGAGAAGACTGATGGTAGACGTACTTTACTGAGCTTTGGGAGATAAGACCTTGAATTTCAGCATAGCCTTCAGCAAATATTTGAAGACAGTATTCCTGGCCAGTGTCTTAGTCACCAGGATCTCATTTGTTCATATTATGAATTCTCACTTTTACGCTGAAGCTACTCCATGCTGTAGTAGCAAACTATGTCAGTGAAAGGCAGCAAGAGCCACTGGCATTTTTACCTAGGCTGTGTTATCACTTACCTAGCACATGCAGTCCTAGACACTGCTGGCTTCAGAACCACCTTGAACGTTGAGAGGAAGGAGCTGTGCCTAAATAAGTGTTTTGGTGGAACAGACACCAGAAGTGACTCCCCCAGAAGCATTTAACTTGCTTTTTTTTAAACACGTCATACAGTCTAAGTGCAGAGTCCGTCCTGGTAGGAGATCATGGCTGCTACCACTCCCAGCAGAAGACACAGCGTGGAGTTTGTGTGTTAGCCTTTTACTGTGGATGCAGAGCAGCACTCAGTAAGAGAGTTGAAGTCTTATGTACCACAAAATGACAGTATCACTGCACTTACTCTATTGGACACTCCACCAGCTTTGGTCCATACAATCATCCTGTGATGATACTGGGGACTGAGCTGAAGAACAGGAGAAAAGCCACAACTAGTTGTACAGCCAGAAAGTAAGAGCTCTACAGAGCTACCAGGTCAATCCATCATCCTCTCTTGCTTGGCAAAGAGGCAGTAGCTATAATGCAAAGGTGGGACAAGTGACTCAAGAAAATGGACACATATATTAGCCCAGGAATGGTCTTGCTTCCTACCTACTCACTTGTACCAGTGAGTTAGAAATCTAATTTAGGCTACTACTCAGTCTTGTACATACTATCCCTGGTTATTAACATCCTGTGTAAATACCTGTGTCACTAGGTTATGCTACCACATACAACAAAAACGCCTTTTTCTGCTGTTAAAATTTTTCATATTACATCTACAAAATCTTTTATATTCATACCATGCCTGTGAGACAGCTTACCACAAATGCAACTGCAACTCAGTCTATTACTCATAAAAAACATTTCAATTAATTATACTTCTGTAAATTTTAAATTAATGACTGTAAAGGCGGTTGAAGCTGACCTCTCTACAGCCAATATGCTAGCTAGATGATCAAAACTGTCCTGAACTATAGGCAAGAGGATAGAGTTTCCAACCTCCACTTAAGAGATGAACCATAGATCTTGTTTGTCCTTTAGTCCTGGGCATATTGCTTAATATTCCACAGCCATCAGATACAATGAAGCAACCAGCCAGCTCAGTCATGGTGAGAGTCTCTCCTTCCTGTCCTGCTTTGGACAGAATTATTTTTCTGAGAAAGGACTTGGTCCCCATAGAGCAAACATATGAAATAACCACAGGGGTGCCATGTTTTCTTTTGCTTTTCTCTTTCTCTAAAGAATTAGTAATCCAAAATAAAAGCATGCCAATAAATTAGGAAATGCAAACACATGCTATAACTAAATAGCCTGCTGTCAAAACTAACTACAAAGAATGCAAGTAATTGTTTGGCTCCCCAGCTGGGCCTGATTCTGAGTTGGGATCTCAGATTTGTTTTGGCTTTTAACAAATCAGCATTGGTAGGACAGTTGCATGCAACATGTTTCCTATAGAGCTAAATTAATACATCACATGTAAGATTTGTCCCACCTGCCTCTTCGGAGACAGAATGAAGGTCCTGCCTATGAAAGTCAAAGAGAAAACCTAATGTGATCTCACATGACACAAACCCTTGTAAAAATGGAAATAAGAACTCTTCATTCAGAACCACATGAATGTGATAAAGCAAAATGGAGGGGATAAGAGGGGAATTCAAATCTTTTTAATAAAAGAGCAGATGAAACAAACAAACTCCCAGCTCTTCATGGGTTGTGGGTTTTTTTCCTTCCCTGCAAGGCAATTAAGCTACTTACTAATAGCTTCTTAGACGTATCCAGACAAATTCACATATAACTGACAAACTTCAGCCTAACTTTTTCCTAGCTACTTAGCAAACATGTAGGTTAAAATGGGGATGAGAAATGACTGTTATTTACTACTATTTTATTATTAATCCCAAATGAGAAAAGAGTTTATCGGCAGCCATCTGGAGCAATGTATTTTTCCCACAGCACTGCTGATGTTGCTTTTTTCTATTCTTAGCTCAACATAGGCATAGATGATAGTGAGGGATCTTACTGTGCGCAAGCAGAAAGCCATGGTTAATTTATCCCACAGAGGAAATCATGCTGTGCTCTCAGACAGCTCCAGACATGGATCCTGTCTCAGACTGAGAAACCAAAAACTCTCAACTCTCAGTGACTGCTGTGGCACAGACCATTCCTGAAAGCAAAACTTACAGTAGTTGCAATGAAACAGATTTACTTCTTTCATAACAAGTTTAAGGATTCAATTTTTCTCACCAAACCTTCTTCTTGTTAAAATAATACACCCATGGCCCACTTCTCTGCCAGATCCAGAGAGAAAAGCATCATCTTCAGCCTCTGGATTAAGCACAGGCACTTTCTTCTACAGATAATTTATTTTTAACTCTTCAACTTAAAACAACACTGCTGTTCCATGAGGTCTGATTCCCAGAGTGCTACATCATGGATACATATACCACAGCTTCCAAAGATCATTACTTAAACTGTGTGGATAATGGCCCCAGAAGCCTGCATTATTAAACAATAAATATGCATGTTTCAAAATAATTCTCAATCCACTGCTAGACCACCAGGGGAAGAACATTTCTAAAACATGCAGTAGTCCAGCTCTCATGATTTGCTAGAGCCAAAGAAAACTCTGATCTTAACAACCAGAAAACAAACTTCACTGAGGTCCTTCTGAACCAATAGGCTGCAGGGCTCCCTTGGGTCCTGTCTCAGGTTTTCTTGTCTCAACAATAATGGCATGGAAAAACAACATCCAGCTAGGCAGTGGTGCAGGGAACTGTGCTCAGGGGGAGTGTGTAGCTGCATCTGGTAGAAGGAGAGTCAAACACTTTCAAATAAACAGGGGAGGTCTATTGACCTATTTCATGTAGTGTTAGTGTGAGTGGCAATTCTTCCAGTGCAACAGAAAAAAACCCTTCAAAGACTTTTCCTGAATTAAATTTTACTCCTACCCTATGTGATCTCCTAGCCCACATGATGGATTTCAACAAACATTTTAGGTCTAGAGCAGAACCTCTTATTCAGCAGCTTACAATTTCACACCTTTTCTTTCAGAACTACCTACATTTTGTGTCCTACTGGGAGGAGGACACAAAGTATCCTTTGTGTAACAAACAGGAGTATCTGTTTAAAACTGGCCTTGGCTTCAGAAGGACATATGGAGGAAGGTAATGTGAAAGACTGCAAGTGGATCAATTAAATTCCTGGGTAGATACTATTATCTTGATTAAATTTGTCTTAATTTAGTGCATTTTACATGTGATATGAAAGTATAAAATTTTAAGTAATTCACCTTACTAGTTTATTCAACTTCATTCACCTTCAATTCACCTTCAATTCCTCATCTATGTAAAACCTGAAAGGAGTTATATTTCCAAATAATTTAAAGGCCAGCACACTATGCCCAAAATAGACACAGATGTATGTTTTTTATATCACAGAACTGCATCAAACAGTCTCCAGAACACAGCATATACACTGTTGTCCCCAAGGCAGCACAGCTATGAATCTTCCTGTTCTACCCCATCTTTAAGGAAAATTATCAACTTTAGATCCTGAATCCTGCCATCTCAAAGGAAGCATATTATGTTTCCTGTCCCATGCACAGTGTACATACACAGGTGCTTTTTACCTCTCTACCTCATGTCATGGCCATGAGAATACATAGCAATGTTTTCTTCTCAACATTTGGAGAGACCATGAGCCACCTACACCACTTGATTTTGAAGGCAGCTTCCTGTTCCACAGAATTGGTGCCTTACAGAAGACATAATTAAAGAAGGTACAAAAATTTGGGGAACAGTCAGTTTGACCCCAAATTTGGCAGACTTTGTCTCAATGTGTATGATTTATATTGTCTGGTGAACTACCAGCAGCAGCATTACAACAGACCGTCAAAATGATGTTAGGTCATCTTTGAAATCCACAATGTAGTACTAGATCAATGTGACAGGAAGCCTCTAGATCTTGATTTTACGTCATTTTCAAATGCATCACCAAAGGCTGCTCAAAGAATAAAGACTTGCTAACATGCACTTTGTTCTATGTCCAGCCTTTTCAGCAGACTGTTCTTGTCCTTTTATGTTTGCCTTTTCCCCACCCCTTTTCTGATGGTTTTGCCTTTTAGTTTTGTCTCTAATTGGCTATTTATTATCTTTTCCAGAGAGAAATTCTTCTGGCTTTTTGATCAACATGTTTGCTGCAAGGGATGAACAGTGGGTTGCCAAAAAGAGTTTTCTTTATGGATTTATTAGCTCTAGAAGTGTGGAGTTTTTTATTAATATAGGAATACTATCCAGATGAAAACAGCTAGCAGATCCTATGGCTCCTAAAGTGCCAGGCATTAAACTAGAGGTAGATACTCAGATATTGTGGTTGGGTGTAGAATAACGTTGCTGGGAACTGACAACAAGTTATTGTTTAACACCTGGGTCTGAACATCCCCAAATGATGACATACTTTCAAGGTGAAGCTTTTATTCAGAGCCATCTCTCCAAGCATGTATTCACAGCCAGAAAAATGAGATGACAGCTTTACCTTCTTTAGTATACCTACTAAGCAAGTAAACTGCCTTTGCTTTTAAACATTCACAAAATATATAAAACTGAGGGAGAAAATCTGTCTTACTGAATTCAGTGCAAAAACTCTCCTTTGTCTTCTACAGTGCACGGGGAGAGAATGCTCTCAGATTATAAACATTTGTGCAGCATCTGCAATCCTCACCCTGGAAATGCCTCTTATGTATTCCTTGTAAAATATAGTTTGTACTGCAGAATACAAAGCATTCAAGACACCATTTTTCAAAATGCACTTTCTCTGGTCCTCATATTTAAAAGGACAGCCTTGAAAACACGAGCTCGTGTCAGCCAGAGAGACAGGCAGATGCCGTATGTCTGAGAAGGATGAACTGCAGTCTCCACCTCAGCAGACTGCCGACTGCAATCTAACATTGTTACCAAATGTCAGCATTATTGTATCCTTCCTGATGGTCATTTATGTGAGAACACCTGGCTCGTATGCCTCTTTCAGTCCCAGTTCTTTCTCTATGCGTCAGAAACCACCATTGTCATCTGATATTCCGAACATCTTCCCTGTTTTCCTGCTCTGCATGATCTCCTCTGCAACGTGATGGCTATGACTGCTCCATTGCGAAGGGAACTGAGAGGGCCCAAGTCCTTTGAACTCCCAAGTACCTCAGATATCAAAAATCAGTCACTCCAGATTTAACATCAGAACAAACAAATGACTTTGGGACATCTGCACCAGCTCCCACTCTCCAGTCTCATGCACCTCAGAGCATTCAGAGACATGGCAGCAGAAGTCTACAGGTTTTAAGGAAAAAGAGCAAAAAAAAATGTTAATAGTTCTTCAGTTTTTACAATTGATCTGCATGAGTGAGACTGAGAAACAGGACGAGTCAATAATGTAACTTGGGGCTTTCCTTTTTGTGGCAACAGGAAGAACTACAATATGAGAGCATGGCTCCTCATCCTGACTTGTTCTAGGACCAGTTATGCTTGTATGAGGAACTTATGCAGTGGGACTACCTGCAAAAACACAGCTGTCCTGGAAACCCACTTGTTCACAACCCCCTGAGGCACAGGCAACCTCCACAAAGTGCTTAGACTCATATTGCTGCTCAGTTGACTCCTCAATAAGAGTAAAATAAAAAATTTTAATACTCGGCTATTAAGGCAAATTATCACAGTTTACTCAAAGAAGGCCAAAGATGACAGAAAGGGAAAGGACCACTAAGAGCTTCATTAAAAATGTCATTGTACTCTTATTAAATGATTAAGTTAGAGCTGCCTACCAAACTTCAGCCTGTGGTAAATAACGTAGCAATCAAGGTTTCAACACTATTTACCCTTTTTTCCCTTTTCTTTTAAAATGCTTCTGGTTAATTTTGCACAAACAAGAAAAGAGGAGCAGCACAGCAAGGCAAGAATAACTTGTGAGTAAAACCAGATGAACACTAACATATTTACATAGTGTAATGACTTCACTATTAATTCAAACAAACCCAGATCCCAATTCTCAGAAGAGAGAGCTGAGCACATGCAATCCAGGAGGCAAGAACAGGGTGGCTTCAGACTGCATTTATGTCTGCAGCCCCTGAGTTAGTAGAGACTGCTCTTAGTTTCAGTCTGCAATAGTCACTGAGGGACCATCTTTCATTCCAGACATACTCCAACTACACCCTCTTCTCCATCTTATGGGGCCCTTTCCATTTTTAAGCAAGACTTACTTTAGTGGTAGTGACCATAACACAGAAGAAACAGAATGGTAGGATTTCAGGAAAAAAAAATGTAGAAAAAGCCACATAATGTCATTAAAAAGGAAAAAAAAAAAAGAGGGGGAAAAAATTTCAGACTCACTGTAGAGGACAGTCACTTCTTGATAAAGGCACCCAAAAAAACCCCAAAAACTTCAAAGCGGAATAATCTTATGCAATTTCTGAATTAAGCCAAAATGGACCTTGTCCTATTCTAGTCATTGTCAGCATGCAATTACCTAGAATTCCGGCATTTAACAATGAATTAACTGTAAATCTGTTGTCCACCCTCAAAATAAGCTATTCTTCAGCTAAGATCTGTATTTATCCTCTTCACTGATATCTTTTCAACTTATGTTTTCAAGCACTCTTTTCTTGTCCGAAAATAATATTCTTTATGTGGAGTTATGGAATCTCTTCTTTGTTCCTAGACATCTTGGATGTTGGTCAACAAAAAGCCATTAAGAAGTTTAATCCTCTATGTTTGGCACTACATCAGACTGAGAGCAATTTCTTTGTAACAGCCTTCAGAATAAATATCCACTAAATGCGGGTTTTTTCCTTATACTGGTTACCCACACTTTATAGTGGGTGGCCCTTTCATTTATCCCATTACTGTATTTCCACTTCTAAAGCTAAGCCAGATGCAGCAACCTGATACTACTTTTCAGTTCACGCAACTTTATTGTAATGAAAACTTCCGTGTATATCTGATACTTGTTAGGAAAGCCAAAGAAACAGGAACCATGGTAATATTGCACCACCTTCTTGACAACTTTCATTCTGCATGAGTTGGAGTCTCATGCAGAATTAGCATGAGACTTCATGCTTCATTAGCAAGCATTTTTTGCGTTTTGATGCCTCAGAGTGCAAGCATAGAGTCAACCTGTATCTGAACTACTCTTGTCAGTGTTACTTGCACTATAACCTTGCCCAGAGGTTAGGTTAGGTGTTATACTTTCTTAAAATTCTACATGATCAGTTCTTTAATTGCTTGATAGCCTACCTAAGCAAGACCGACAAGGGCAGAAAAGATTTTAAGGATTTTGTTTAATTGGTTTTGTCTGCCTTTTCTTTTTTCTTTATTCCTTCCTTTAAACAAAAGGCAGTGGAGTTTAAATGGCTTGGCTATGACAAGGCTACATAAGAAGTACACAGTACACAGGTAATTTTCTTGAGCCCTCATCCATTTATCTATATGATATTTTTCTTTTTTTTTTCTGAATTTTTACCCTTCCTTTCAGATGTGCTAATTGTAATTGACTGTGTCTGTTACAATAATCTCCTCTACACAGGGATACAAACACAAATCAAGGTGGCCATATTTACCAGCAAAGTAGGAAAAAATGTAGTCCTACTTTCAAGAGATACCTGTGAAAGCATATTTTATATAAATAACTTGATTTCCTAAAGCATATTTTACAAACTTAGTCTATTCAACTACTGCCAAAAATTCTTAGAGCACAGGTATGTGCAGAGCACTCCTTAGACTTAATGCTGAAACCATACATTGACCATGGCTAAGTGATTATGGCAAAGGAAGATTTCCTTCCTTAGCTTTTCGGTACAGTGTTTGTTGGAAGATGTGAAGGAGATGAGATTTATTGTTTTCTCTATACTTCACATGACACTCCGGGGAAGAAAAAAAAAAGGAAAAAAAAAAGAAAATAAAGGAAATTTGAATTAGACAGATAAAATCATTTAGAACTAAGTCTTGGATAGTTCAACTAGCAGCAGTGGAGTTATTCAGATGATTTGTGATATTCATGTGTTTATGCTTCTGATAACATAATCACATCTTTTATAGTTTACTATAGTTTACTGCCTCTGTACAATCCTAAACATCCACTGGTCAGATTATGTGACTAATACATCTGTTCTAGAACAAGCAGCAGTCACAAGTATTGAGGCCATGTTACTGAGAACACAGCTGTGTTGGGCAGGGCACGTCTCCAGGATGAAGGACCACCGCCTCCCTAAGATCTTGCTTTATGGTGAACTTGCCACCGGCTGCCACATGAGAGGAGCCCTGAAGAAAAGATACAAGGACTCCCTGAAACAACATCTCAGCCTTGGCCATATTGATCAACATAACTGGTCTACTCTGGCCTCCAATCGGGAGGTCTGGAGACACACCATCTATAACGCTGCTGATGCCTTTGAGAACGCACGCAGATCACCATCGAGGAGAAAAGACAACGCAGAAAGAAACGTGTCTTGCAGAATATACCACCTAGGGAGTCTTTCTGCTGTGCCTTTTGCAACTGGACACGTCTATCTCGTATTGGCCTTTTTAGCCACCAGCATGCTTGTAACAAACGTGGGTAGAGCCTTTCCCAAATCTTCGTTCACGAAGACTAGCCATGGTGATGATGATGATAGTTTACTGTTCACAAAGCATGATTCATCTCAGGCAATGGATTATTTTCCTAGTCACAGGGCAAGTAGGCAGAAAAGCAGACTAGAATGATATGAATTAAAAGTACTTCATCACAGAAAACTAATGAAGTAACACTAGATGGTTTTCCTCAGTGATGAAAAGGGTATTTCCCAAGTCAACCAATTCCCTTTCAGTTTCCTGCTCTTCTAATTCTCCAGGAGACAAGACTATTCAGAATACTTCGCAGTAGAAACAGCGAGACAGCACATTTCCCTGGCAAGGTGCCCTTTGTGCCATGTCTTTAGCACTGGGCTCTGAAGAGCACTTTGGCTTGAAGATTTCTCTCCACCTGCACTGAAACAATAGTTATGTCTGTGGTGGTTACACACCTGCTCTGCTGAAAGAACTGCAAAACCCACCAGACAGCTCTTTGCATATCCAAGTGTCTAAATTCACCTGAGTGTTTGCATGTTTTGTGAAAACACACAGAGAAAAACCTGTGACAAACCAAACCAAACCAAACCAAACCAAACCAAACCAGACCAAAAAATAATCCCTTTCCCACAGACCACTCAGTCTCAAAAAAGGCACAATTCGCGTTGTCTTCAGAACTTTCTCCCATGTAGGAAAATCAGCCCATAAAGTAACTAAGTAACACTGTTTAAGTGTTAGTGTTTCCTAAATTTGATGCGTTTTCCTTGAAGCTAATTCAAAGCATCATGTGGGATAGGAGCAAACAGCACACTGCCTACTAAGAGAAGCTCTCTAAACTGAAGCACTGAGGTACAGCCTTGTTGCTACTTGCTGCCTCATTAATTCAGGAATTAACTTCCTGTGAGTCATGGAAAATGACCACCAGAATACAGTGGAGAGGGGTGAAACATCAGCTTTTCCATAATTTCTGAGGCCAGTCTCTTGCTGGCCTTCCTACATGCATAGGGAGGGAAGAGAGGAGAGACTACATGACCTTTCTAGTGCTTTGCTGCTACAACTTCACATTCTGACCCCTGTCCAGGGTAGAACTGCCCCTCCCTTGAAATGCTGAAATGCCATTTTCATTGGTATTAATTTTCCCTGGTATCAGTGGCACAGAGGCTATCAGCTTCTACTGCAGCCTGCTTTACAGGCGTTAGCGCTCCACACGCTGAGTGTGGCAAAGCCTAAAGGAAGGAGGAATGAGTCCCTCCACTCTCAATGCCTGCGGGAGAAGGCATTTCCCACTGTGGAAACTGCTGCTCTGAACACTCCCATGAAGGCCGCTTGAAAGCCTGGACTCTCTGAGGCCACACTAGAGTTACGCTGTTACAAATTAATCTACTTTGGACATACATAGGTATGGTGCATAGCAAACACTGGTTTTATTCCTGAAAAGCCATAATCGATCGTTTGGGTGAACTCTTCTCACTGTAATCAGTAAAACCTCATTTAAACATAACACTTCAGGACATGGACTGAAGGCAAGACAGTGCTCTACCTTAAAGGGTTAACAGCTAGGAGATATGTATATTGCAGAGAGGTAAGATTTGTCATAAAGGAAAAACATATATTTACATCAGTATAATTAAAATGATCAGTCAAAATTCTTGGTTTGAGGGTGTCAGGCTATCTTGAGCTGCAACAATAAGGTATATGAATTGCTTAATACTTCGCTCAAGTTTTAGATAACACATAGTGTATTTACAAAGATTTAATCTAATATATTTATCCAGGTTTATTCAATAGAAGAGATTTTTTTTCTCAGTTAAACCAATATAATCATGCTGAAGCCTACAGCCTGACTGTGTGAAAGGGTATGAGCAGGGATACTGATAACTCCCTCAGTAGACTGTCATACAAGTGTACTGCCCATCAGTTAGGCCTACGTATACTTCAGAATATTTCTTGAACATGAAATCCAACTGCATTGCTATTTCAACATTTTTCTAGCACATTCTGAGAGAACATAATAATTCCACTCTAAAATACCCCTTTTCAAATCTTTTCTTATTTTATTTCATCTTGTATTAACAAGATTTACATGCTTGATCATGAGCCCTGGAAAAATAGAGGAAGAAGCACATGCTAGTACACTTAGTCCATTTTTTGTTAAACAGATGACAAAGTTGGTCTACACATACCTTACAATCACTGACCTATTTCTCTCCTGTATTTTTAAGTCCTCACTATAAAACTCAGCAAAGGGAGATTGAAGGCACTGACAAATATCAGCATTAGCAGCAGAGCAACCATCTGTCACACCACTTAAACCCAGCTGTTTGTAGAGTGATGGCCAGTAGGGACTATATGCTAGGAGCAAAATACAAACGCCTGAATCCTCCCCAGCACCTCTTCCAGCTATTTATACAAAACTTTGCTGACCTTCTTTCCTTGTTTCTTTTCAGTGTCAGCTGCTTTTTACTCATGGCTAAGCCACAGTTGTTTACAATACACCAAAAATCCAAGCTAATGATCTTAGAGTCTTCAAGTCTAAGCACATCTGGTCTGGAACTGAGATTCTGTCCTAGGCCCATCTTTCACATAAATACACACACATCTAAATGGAAAAACAACCCTGTGCGTTACAGATTTGCTAAGGAACGTGCAGCAGTACCCTTATCATTCCTATCAAGTGTAACTCAAGAAAGACTTGAAAAGTTCAAAAGAAGCAGCAAACTGCTGTTTAAATGAGACTCCATTAGGCAGAACTCTGTTCATGACTCTCCCAGATCATTGTTTTTATTAGCAAGCTACATGAATAACAGCAAAGCTATTTGTACAGCACTCATCGGGTTGGGTGCAGACTCCTACCCTACCAGAGAGCTCTTTTAGATGTTCAATCCAGCACTGCTGTTATCTGCTCTGTGAGAAAAAAACCTGATGCAAATGAATGGAAATTTTGTGTCTGGTCAACAAAGGGGCTTTCCCAGACAAAACAGAATGAAGATTTAAAGTTACTTGGTAAATCAAAAGGCTAAAAAGCCATGACCTTGTAATCTCTCCCTAATGTGAGTAGTCCTCACAGTGATCCCATGGTTTCACTGGGCTTCAAAATAGATTTACGCATTACAAACTTAGAACATGAGTCAAGATTTCAAGAGCAGGTCATCAATACCTGACAGCATAAAACTATTGAAATGTAAATTTTGTGTTAGTTGGAAGCATTCACTTTCAGTTATTTTAGAGCAACTTGGACAAACTTTTGAAAAGAGGCATGAAAACGGTCAGATTTATTAATGGAAAAGCTAAGACCATGTCTGTCAATTTTTCTGAAGTACCACATCCACTCCACTCATCTGTATACCGAGTAATGTCATTGTTTGACAATGTTCTCAAAAATTCATTTTGTATGACTGAAATGAAACACTTTCAAAGTTTAAATAATCTACTTTTGCAGACAAACCAAGTCTATGAATATGTCATTAGACCATTACTGCATTCAGAAAAAGCAGCTGTAGAGCACTCCATAAATCTAATTCTGCTTCCTCTGAGCAAAACCTGTTCCAATTTCAGAGTTAAGACTCCAGTTCAATACTGCAGAACAAACACATCTGAGAGAATAAACCAGACTACTTTTTGATCCTAAGCCTTTCTCCATTGGTAGTTATGGCTGAGACAGTGCTTAGCTTTAGGCTGCTCCATATAGCCATGAAACTTACTCCAGAAAATGACCTTATGTAGCTACAGAGTGTCCTTCACACATGGCCCTTTTTATCCTGATAGGATTATTGATTGAAGGTTTTGTCCTAAAGGAAGGAGCTTTGTATTTTGAATATAAGGCTGCTTGTGCTGAAATAGAAAACACCCACAGGTTTATAGCGCCAGAGCTCTCACCTACTGTCAGACCCAACTTCAGTGCAGAACGTTGCTCCTCTACAGGTCCCTGCTGGATGCCTTCCCATGAATAACACAGGAACTAACATGCTTCAGAAAACATGTTATCTCAAAAACCCCACCACTTTTTGCTGAAGAGTTTGAGGACTATTGAAATGATACCAGCAGTCTAACACAGATTCTCGAAGAATCTCCAAGCATCACAAGCAGGAAAAAAATTCTTAAAAAAAAAAAAGTTTGCTTTTTTAGAATGGTCTTGGGAATAAGATACTAACAAAAGGAGAAACAGCAACAAAAAGTGCTAAGAAGCAGATATAGGGGTACAATTTAGAGACTGGTCTGCATCCAAAACCAGGACTGGTGAGCACTGCGAGCCAGCCAAGCTGTCACAGGTTCTATATGAATGCTGACATGATCAGGATTTCAAGAGAGGGAGACATACATATACTTCCATGCTTGAAAAATATAAAAAAAGCATTGATGAGTTCATTTTAAATAACATTCACCTATCTAGCTGAATATATATGAATATATAGGAGAGATATAACATGGGACAATTCTGGTGTATGGCAAATGATAACAGAATATGACAGCAAGTACATAATTTGCCAGTATCATTATAACCATGTTATATCTGCTTATAATTTTTTCTACCGAGAGGCAACAGAGAAACCTTGGTTAGAGACAAGACCTGTATTGTTCTAAGCGAAATAGAAATCTAGTGCAAACGTCAGAAAGGTTCAAACGCAGCTCTGTAGTGGATTTAAAAAGAGCTGAATGAGGTTCTAAAGTCTTTTAGGATATGTCAACAAATCAAATTAAAAACAGAGCTATTCCAACAAGCAATGTTGTATATACTTACATATTGCCTATTGGTATACCTGCCATGTAAGAATTTAGTTTAGTTAACCTAGTTAGGAAACTCTTAATTTAAGTTTTATTTGCTTCTCCCTTTTGAAAACAGCATACTATTTTCCTTTTTTCCTTTAATGGGCCACCAAATTACATGTGACCAAATGTACCTATTTAGTGAAAACGGGTTCCATTAGTATGTAATCTTACACTTGCATTGTTTTCTTCTGAAGGAAAATAATGGAGAACAGGTGGTGATGCTTAGCATCAGGCTCCTGTTTCTAGAATTACAATCTTCTGGGAGCCACCAGCAATCTCTGAAAGCTGTCGTAAGTGCTCGGAACTAGTATGATCCAGAGCACACTCAATACATTAAAGCTTCTTTTTGAAAATTTAAGTAGGTGTGACAGGAGAAAACTGGCTGAATGGTGCAGGGATTCTAACATGTCCCTGCAAAGGGTCATGATTTCCTTCTGCATCCCACAATAAATAACTCAAGCTGGCCTCCATTTCCACAGCAGAAATTAGACATTTAAAAAATTCAAATAGGTACCAGATGCACTATAAACCTTTCTGGTTTAGCATTCAAATGCATGCTCATTCACATTGTTGGAAAATACAGGATTTAAATTCTCCTAAAAGAACGTCAAGCAGCTCTTCCTTTACACTATTTATCCTTTACTCCGTGTCACAAAAACAGCAGTGCCAATAAATATCTCGATGTAGTTTGAAAACCTACTGATGTCACACGGCACGAATAGTTTTACCCAGTGAGTCACAAAGCCACATGTCAAATGGACATTTCTTTATTTCAGCAATCCTATCCTTACCTTACCAAGTAGGAAGTGGTTTAGAAATAATTCTATATAACCAACTGTATTTCCCAATGAGTTCTCATGATAAACACGAGACAGAAACACCAATTAAGAGATCTGTCTAGACAGGGAAGCAAGCATTATATCCCTGTTTTAAAATTTGGCTGCAAAGCTGAGGAATAGGACAAAGACAACACATACTTATAAGGCAGTTTCAACTGACACACAGTTTTACAAAAAGAGATGTGGAAGGCTGGCTGGCATCCCTAGCTACTGCTATATATTAGATATACCAAGATACACACTTATACAAGTAAATAATTAATGCAGGTTTGTTTTGTGCCGGTTTAGTTTGAGAATGAGAGGAGTTAAAAGAATATAAAGTTACTTGCAGGGCTAGATTTTCTGCTGGTGGAAATTGGCAATTTCCCACCAATTTCCACAGGTGTATGTCAAGTAGTACAAAATAGTTAGATTGTACTTAACAATACAGATTTCTTGCACAGCTATACAAGATCAATATTGCATTTATTATTACTAAGATTATTTCTTTTGGGGGACCCTAGTCAAAGTCAAAGTGGTCCCTGCAAGTTGAAATTAGTTTATGCTAGGCTATCTTCAACAGCCCTTTGGGGCAAAATATATATATCTTAGCCACCTTTAGTGCCATCTGTGTTAGCTTTCCCCTAAAACAGAAGGCAGTGTGATGAGCTGCAACTCTATAGGAATCATATTCTGATTCAAAAGTGCTCAGGAAATTCTTTCACTGCTTCTGGTTTTCCTCAAAGTCTTAATGGAGTGACTGGGAGAGAGAGCAAAAGGCAACAGTATTAGGGGAAAGAGGATGGCAAATACTATTGTTTTTCCTCAGCATTGTGCTAAATCCACCTGAAATAAGCTCACTGAAGTAAGGGATTGTGTTACATTGTGCCATCAGATCCATCTAAAATCACCTGTTTTCTCAATTTCCTTAATACAGTAAATATTTTGACTCATTTGTCACTCCTATTAACCTGAATCCAGCTAAATGACTGAAATCTCCTCTAACATGTACATCAAAAGCAAAATTCTTGAGCAAAAGACAATCACAAAAAAATTATTATTGTTAATGAGTGAACAAGAAAAAGTGTACGGCCAGATCCCAGGAAAGATTTTATCTCCAAAAGATAAAATAATTCTCATCCTGTTTGTGAACTGACTAAAGTTAAACTTTGGAAAACAATACACAAGAAAGCACATAATGCCCTTTTTAAAGGAAACTGTTTTTTAATAATTTTACTTTAATTCCAAACTCCAAACTTATCTTCAAAAACTATTTAGAAAAAGGAAGTTGCTGTGCTTTGAGCAGTAAATAAGACTGAAAAATGAAACTTAAACTATCAATAATTTAGTTTTCAAGAGATCTAATTTCTTGAAGGTTTTTTTCCCAAGCAAGAACTGAAGGTTTTGTGTCTTTATCAAAACTTCTTGAACTTTTTTATGTTTTCCCTTTTCCTGATACTAAAGTTTGCAAAAGAAGTTCTAATAACAGCAGAATATTAGTAAAAACAACAGAAAATAAATTAAAACCTTCCTGCTTAATCCACGTACCATAAATGGTCTTAGTATATACATGCATATATATACAGATATATGTCAGATTTAATGTAAAAAAATATATCAAATTAGGATATGCTCTTACAGTAGGAAAACCAGAGACATTCTCCTTACTATACCATCTCTAAAATTATATCCTTGGCTAAAATTCTGAAAGTATTTTACCTTTTTAAAATCTTTTTCCACAGCCTGACTGATTACTTGCTAAGTCCATTTAAGCATAAATTCATCTTAGCCTGGAGCACAAAGATACTGGATTTAGCTTTTATAAATACTACAAACTTAAAAGTATTGTATTGCTGAAATTTCCTTCAAATTCAGAGAACTTGCATAGGTGGAAAAAAATCAGTGCAACTTAGGAAAAATGAGGTTTTCCAAATTATAATAGCTTACAGTGATTTTTCTTTCCAGAAAAGGAACCTTGGATTTCAAATTGACATTGCTGTTTGAAGAGACAGCAGTTATAACACTGCATTTTAATAGGATAACTGGCCATTAAGTCCCTACACTCCTACACACTTTCCTCCATCCTCGATAAGATACTATTACTACCAAAGTTAGCATCATAGTAGAAGTTAATTCTTTTCCTCATGAAAAGAGAAAATAAAAGCAGTAATCATGAATTTAACCAAGGAACAAACAGTCTTTTTGGAACAAAAGATAAACGCGGACCTGAGTGTCTGATCTTCTTTGATCAGTAGTTTGATCATAAGACTCATTTTTGTTGCCTTCCAGACACAATGGTCTTACTACCTTTCTTCAAAGAATAGAAATCTTAATTTTCTAAATGAAGTGTTGAAAGACGAATCTGTGCTGAATTGTATCTTTCTGAACTAGTTGGTAGATGGTAGATATACATTAATTGTATGTAATTCATGAGGGGTAACATTCATGGTACCATAATTTCAACAGTTTGTTGATTAACTGTTGAATTCTTGCTCAGATTGCACTTCTCCATAAGCAGAACATTAGTACCTTGTGGCAGCATACTTTGCAGACAAACTGCATTGCACTGCATATGACAGAGTTGTTCACCCTTCTCAGTTTGTAGAATCTGGATCCAATTTTCAAATGAAAGATCACTTTGCTGAACATTTATTTTTCCTGTGGAATTACTGTTTGGTGAATAGGCTGTTTTCAGCCTTGGGGGTTATTTATTTAGATTTTTGTTTTCTTCAAAATATTGGTGGAAAATGTTTGTCTGCTTGAGGGGTTCCATTTGCTTCTGATCTGAGGATTGACTGACTTCTACTGCCTAAAAAGTGAGTGAGCAAGTAGAAATACAGATGGAAGATTAAATGACCACTAAGTATCTAAATGAACTGGTAATTACAGTCCCAGTTTCAAAAATCTGTCAGATGAATTGAGTTTCAGTCTAATTCAGAGTTCTGGGAACTTAAATTTCTATATACTTAAAAGCTTATTATAATATCTAAAAGAGATGGATGAGAGAGCATGAAAGCTGAAAAGAATAGAAAATGAATGCAGCAGTAACCTGCTGGTTCAAGAGCAAATGAAGGTTCCTAAAACCAATACTCTTCCCATCTGCAATAAATTGTGATATTCTCCTGCTTAGAATCTGTACAAATTGTGAAAATACCACTTTTTTTTCCCCATAAGGCAGTTAGAAAGAAAAAAGCGGCTTTTTATTCCAAGAATTTTTATGTGAAAATGGAGCAGTCTCAATGAAACACTACAGTTTCCATTACATTTTTTTCTGTTTCCTTTTAAGCACTAAAAACACTCCCTAAGTTCTGACATTTCCAGGAATCCTGGAGGCAGAATATTTTTGTCAAAAAAGAGCGCCAAAAGTAGAAAATATGTCAAGTATGCATCTTTTAAAAACAAATATTCCCAAGTCAAGTTTACAAAAACGACTGTTTAAAGAAACATCGATTTAAACAGTATCATTTTCAACCTGTGTACTTCCTATTAAGCTTCATGACATTTAACTTCTTCTGTGTTTGTCTTCTCTGAAAATACTCTCCATTGTGTAAATATTTGAATTGGTGGTCTATGTTGTCATTTTCCAAATGTTTTGAATTCCTTAAAATATCATATATTTGTTTCAGAGAAGAGCATTTTACGTAATGAGGAAATTCAGATAGCATAAGACGACAAGTTTTTGAAATCAATGCCACAGAAGTTTAGTATAACTGATGACTGAGCCAACCAAACATTATGCTTAAAGTCATAGGTTCCACTCATGGGTGAATTAAGTGGTCCCTTCATGCTTCTGAATGAGATAGTCATCCATTAAATACAGCTCTTGAAGCAAGTTTCATTATATTCAGGTAAATTTATGCTCACGAAACAGTGAACCATCCTGGGAAGGCAATTCCACTCTTTCTCCGATACTTTGTGCCCTTACGACTGTTTGAAAGACTCAGCTTTCTATTTCAGTTTAACTTGTGATTCTGCATCCTTTAATACTAATAATACATGAGGGTAATATGACACTGAATTTAAAATACTTTTTTTGCCTATGTAGAAAGCCTTTCTGAATCACATAGACCTGGCTAGATGCCTTTCATGAAAGAAGAGGTGGAATTCTGCTCCAAATCAAGCAAATTTTAGTGTCTACTTCTTATTTCTAATTAGGTCTCACAGAAACACTTTCTAAATGATCTTTTTTTTTAATCAAGAAAAATAGCATTGCAAAATCAAAACCAACCTTCACAACCCAAATCCATGTTGGTCTCACCAGTGCATTTCTAACAGCAACAGCAATGCTGTGGTATCAAGATGAAAGTTGCAAAACAATGTTTTTATTGCCAGGTAATGCAGAACAGAATTGGCTTGGGCAGCTGACAGTGCACAGGCTGAAAAAGCCTTAGGAATGTCTCCATTCATGACCCCATCAGTATAGAAAGGATACACTATTTTTTTATTGGAAGTTTTTGATTAATTTGTGAAAACGCTGAAATGAGAACTGACACAGACAATGGAGTGGAGCTATGGCCCAGGCTTTCTCTAGACATCTAGAGGAGTGGCTTGACTTTCAGAAGTGACTAAGCACCCAGTGCCTTCCAGCTGCAAACTATGAGTATTGCTGGACACTCAGTTTAAAAATATGAGACTATGTACCTAAAACTGTGAAAGGGACCTGACAACCTCACATTAGCCTGAAAAAAACCAAACAAAAAACCACCAACCAACCAACAATGCATTTGTCACCCTTGTAAATACTGTATCCCCTGCCATTAAAAGCAGTGTGCTCAGAGAGCCGATATGCTGTATGCACAAAAACAGCAGAATGAAAAAATACACATCACTAGTTGCGTTGGTTTGGGTTTTTTTCCTAGCAAAAATGGTGCCAAAATCAGAGATTTCAACAAGCAGACAAGTTTAGGATAGCAAGTTCCTTTCTACATCTTCTTTAAAGGAAGGAGCAGACTGGACTTGGTCACATCTGTCAAAAATCTTGTACTGCATTAGTGATAAATGTGACAAGTCTCTTCACTTGTGACTCAAGTAACAAGACATCACATCTTCCTCTCGAGCCCAGTAGAGAGGCAGTGGCTCTGCCAAGTTTTTTACTGAACCTGGGTGGTTGGAATCCAGATCTGAATGCCAAGGTATTTTAAACATGTGTGCTAACCATGTCTTTTAACTGGTTTGGAGTTTGCAGGTGGAAGATGAGATCAAAGGAGAGGTTTAAACTTTTTTTTTTTAATACTATCAATGTTCATTTAGTGAGAGATGGTAACCAGAGACTGCTGCTAGGGGAAAGCAGTAGAGGAAACACAATATTTTTTACACTCAGCAAACTCCCTCTTTTGCCTGATGCAGAGGAGGATCTGGTGAAAGCAGGGAAAGACACACACACGCACACACACACATAGGGAAAGACAACACACACACACGCACATTCCAACACTTATAACATTGTGACTTTTATTTAGGCTTCTAAAATCTTTGGACAAATAGACTTGAAAGATAAAATCAGAGGTTCTTGGGTTGTTTGACTGTAATCCTGAGTTGCTCTTTGTCCTCAGTTTTCTGTATCAATTTGTAGAAAGAGCCCACTGACCCTATACTTCCCTGACATGAGAGTAGTTTCCATCAAAATTGTAACAACTTTGGAAACACTGGAATTTTCGAACATTTAAAAATACTCAGCCTTGTGTGTAATGATAATTTGTGAGGGAAGAATTTACTCATGAGCAAAGAAAACACTCAGGGAAATAACAAAAGAAAGCAAAAAGACCTCCCAAACCCCAAAACCTTCATTCTGAATGATAAATGACTTGAAAATCTGACCCTTTTTTGAAAATTTAAGGTATTTACTTCTGTAACTGACTAAATGGTAGTAAAAATCTTTGAAAAGTCTCCCTGACTTGTGCATCCTACATACTTTGTAATCTATTCTAAGCCTCTTTGTCTATATCTTCATTTTTCCATTTCCTTTTCAATATAGTCATGTTTTCCATTTGCTGCAGCAATCTCTTTGGACTATTTAACATTTTGACTAAAAGTCTTACTGGATAACAAAGCCTTACTGGAGTTCGTGGGATATTAACGTTGATGTCCATGGGTATTGGAGAGAATACAAAAATCAGTGCTCAACCCAAGAGTTGAGTTCAGCTAAGTAGTTAAATTTTTGCCTGACTAATATTTGTATATGCACATCACAACTGAGGCAAACAAGACAACACAAATGCTTACATTGAACCAGATATGCTTAAGTTTCCTGATCAACTGAGTTAACAAGCTGGGCTATTTATGATACTGATAAAATATAAATTGTTAACGATTTCTATGTTGATAAAAATTATAAACTAAATAAGTACATAAAAGTCACTATAATGTATGAGAGCAAAGTGAATATGACAGCATCCTGTTAGTTGCAAATACTCAAAGGAGTAAGATCATAGGCAAGTACAGAAGGATTTCTCCCAGATGCATTCTCCCAGCTTCAGTCAACAGCAGTTCAGGCACATCTGAAGTTGGCTGGTTTACCACTGTGTTTAGTTTAGATGCATCTGAAGTTGGAAGTTTAGTACCTACCAGTGCAATCTCTCATCTCTGCGTCTGTCTCATCTCTGTTTGAGGAGTTCCATATGGCTTCCACAGCATCATGTGGCAATGAGCTATACAACATGAAAAAGTAGTTCCTGGCTGGCTGATAATTTCACACCGTCTGCTCTTGGTTCTTCTTCTACAGCAAATACTGAGTGAATGCTCCCCATTCACCTTTTCCTGACTCTTAGTTGCTTTATATCTCTCTGTCCTGTTCTCCCACTGGGCATCCCTTTTCCAAGATGAGTCTTTGCACCCTATTTACTTTCTCCTGTGTTAAAGTAGTTCTGCTATTCTGATCATCCATGCTGTCCTTCTTCATTTAATCTTGACTGCCTTTGTATCTTTTCATAGTTATTCAGCACCATGAAATTAGAAACAGTTTAAAAACGCCCTCTGTTTTGTTTTCAGTTCCTGATATTCCACTTGAATTTTATTTTCTTAATATAATTTTAATTTTTGTCTCCCTGTTGCCGCTTCACAATTAAAGATGGCTAAATTGACACTAATTTACAGGTTATCGCTGTATGTGCTTAACTGCCGTCATATTATGCCGGGTACATTGCTTTATACTTCTAGAAATGGAATTTTACCCATGGGATTTATTTCTCAGATGCTCAGTATCCTGGCATTTACTGCAACTCTTTATGGACCATTTAAGTTCTTACTTAAGTTCTGAATACATTTTGGTAGAAACTTCTGTGCCTCACTAGTCTCCCATTTTCCAGAACATTTGAGAATAAATTTAACAGCATTAGTCCTGAAAGATTTATGTGAAACTTTGCTGACAGCCTCCCTGCACTGTGAAACCTGGCAGTATTTTTGATCAGTTACTAGTTATTCTAATCAGTTATGAAATGGGTTATCTCTTGGCAATTCAGTTTCCCTAAAGTTTTTGTATTTGAGCTGCAGCTCCACTGGAACAAGTATTTGAAGAGCAGAAATGGTGTAATTTGATTTTGATCGGTGATTAGCATGGTAGGAGTGTGTTGTTTTGAAACCTTAACTTTAATATTGTACTTCCATATATGATTAAGGCTGAGTATTGAGAGGGTATTTTTTGAGGTAGGCTGGGAGGAAGAGGGAAGCCTCAGCCTCACACATTTTATCGAGACAGAAAAGTGTTAGAGATTTTTTTTGTTCTGAAAAATACTCAGGTGAAAGATACTCTTAAAATGAACTTCAGAAGAAGCAAATGTTCACCAAATGTCTTCTAGTAGCTGATTTTTCAACTAATTGTCTGTCATTAGGGGCATTTAGGACAGAAGGGGATCAAAAGTAAAAGCAGTGTGATATTTTACTAACAAATGGTTAAAGTATACAAGTACAAAGTTAAGTCAACAGTATTGGGAGCAGTCAAGCTCCTGGTACTGCAGTAACACACACAAGCGTTGTACCACTGACAGCACATGAACTGTGTTCATGGCTGGCCTTGTCTGCTCCTACTGTTTCAGCAGTGTGGATCACCCTGGCTGAATTTCAGCCCTGCACAACCCAAGCAGCCCTTCAAGCTCTACAGATGCTATCTCACAGAAACTGGTTTGCCCTTCAGCCAAGGGGTAAAACTGGAATTTAAAGGGCTAGATCATAAAAGTAAAACAAGAACCCCCCAAAAATCCCAAATAACCCCCCCACACACACATACACACACTCACTCTACCAGTTGAGAACCAAATACTGACCAACAGACAGAAGGAGCACTTGGAGGTCAAACCAAGGAAAGAAAGAATCAAATTCAGAAACTGAGTGTCAGTCTCTGTTGTGCAATCTGTTTTCACAGAATCAGCTAAATCTGAACTGGTGAATTCCACTTCAGCTTTTGCTCCTACCGCCACTATATCCACAGTATCTGGGAAATTACTTAAACACAGCTCCAGAGAACAGCATGGGACCGGTGCTTCCAAAAGGCCAAAGTCAAAATGTTCATTTATCAGATACATGTGCCAGAGTAGCTGTCCCAGCTGCACAACACATGATGTGTCAACTGCTTTACATAGGGTGGGTCAGGAAGAGGCTCATTAAAGACAAGCACTACAGCTCTGCTTGCAACATCTCTGCATCCTTGTCCAGTTTTACACCAAAAAAAAAAAAAAGATGCTGGTTTAAGAAAAGAGTTACTCTTCATGAAGATTGAAATCCATACAGAAAGGCCAGAGTAACTGTGTTCAGTACATTAGATAGAGATGCATCCCTGACCTTTCATATAATTATTTCATCGTTGATGGAACAGCATAAATTCTTCTGATTTAAGTTTTCTGTAACAATAATTATAACAAATTATTCTGACAACCAAACTCAGACTATCTCATCTAGGTGTTGAAAGAGAAGTCCTTGTCCCTGAGCATGCATCGCACTGCAGGAGTCTCAGACAGACAATTTCCTCTGAGCTGAATTTCTCTCCTGTGTGGAAAAGGCCATGATCCCACTCCCTAAATGCATGCAGAACCTAATTCCCACTGAAAACATTCAAGGACTTAGGTACATAAATACACTTCAAATTCATCCTATCTATAAACAGGGCCAAACCTTTCTGTGCAGAAGTGTGTGGCCCTTCTTGGATAAGAAGGGCAAAGAAACAGCACATTTTAAAAAGTAAGGAGCTGAAGTGTAGAATTTCACAGCTTGAACTTGTGTCTGTGGCCAAATTCTTTTGGTGCATCTGCTGGAAAACAGTGCTGGAGGGGAGTGATTTACATCACTTTTTGGGGGGTACTGAATTATCATGACCCTTAAGGATGTTACCCTCGATGTACTTGAAAGCTGTTCCAAGCAAGACATCATTACATGGCTGTTACAGAAGATAATATGTTTTCTCTCATTTTAGCCATCCTTGATCCTTCTGTTCTGATCCTTTAGCTCTAAAATAGACTTCAGTCTCACCAAACTCAAGAGTGACAGCTGCACTCCAAACCTAGGACTCACACCCCATTATCATACCTATTCATACAATAGACGCCTTGACTTCTAGTCATCTCAAACCTTTAAAACAGAGTTAAGACAGTGCTATCCTACTCATCTGTTTGTCCTTATTGGAGGAGGATGTTGTGGGTAACTCTCTGCGACAAGAGCCTGAAAGCAGATACCCTCTCTGTTGTTGAGTGGTATCTCGGCTAACTGGGACTGTCTGTTCAGAAAAATGGAAGATTTTCGGAGTGCTAATCCCTGTTACACAGACAATCTGTAGCCCATTTGCTATTAGTGCTTTTTGGCTTTATTTTTTAACAGGGTCTTAAAACATATTTTTCCTTAAAATGACAACATTTTTTTCTGCCTTCTTTGTTCGTGGGGCTTTGTGCACTCATAAACAGTTTAAGAGTTCCCTTCACACCTGCAGTGCATATGTGTTCCTGTAATAAATATTCTCATATCTATCCTTCACTGATAACTTAAGAGGACAGTGTTTAAGAGAAGGCATCATCCTTGCAACTGTAATGGACAAAACCAAACCCAAATCCCATACATACAGCAGTGACAGTGAGGCCAGCATGCCTAGAGAACGAGGCAACCTCCCTAATGGCCTCAAAGTTAGAGCAGAGAGGTTGAGGGGAAGGCAAGCAGACCCACAACCCCTTTCCAGCTGGCATATCCTGCTGAAAGGCACAAGGAAGCAGCCTGTACCATCCCAAGATTTTGCTGCATCTTTTATTGTCCCTCCTGGACTCTGTGTTGCTTTTTTTGGAAAATCATCCCCAAAATGCTTCCCAGTTAGCATAATCTGAGCTATGCTGAAGCTATGCTGCTACTAAAAAACATCTTGCTCAGAAAATGCCCCCTGTAGTCTTGTTTACACAGCGGGGGAGCGGATCAGCACGCATTAGATTGCAGTGCCGTGACTTCTCTTCTCGTCTGCCTCGTGCTGGTTATAACTCTGCTTGCGCTGGCATCGCTGACCAGGCCCCAGCACGAAGGCCTCAGCAGAAGGAAAACCCTAAGTCAGCCTAACCACAGAACAGTTTGGGATTGGCAAAAATTTCCCAGCCTCTTTCAGTTTAAGCAGTGGTACAAAGTCTGAGAGAAATTTCCCTCCACAGAGAAAACCTTAATCTTCTGGTTAGACAACATCACACACTACAATTTGATACTTAATAAATTGTCATGAAGCTATAATACAAGTATTCACTTGGTCACTTATCCTTTTAGCAATAAAAAACAATTGGGACTGAAATTCAGTTGCAATTTGTTGCAGCTGCTGTGGCCAGGACCCCCTCAGAAAGTAATTTCCAGAGGATTCTTCTTGTTAAAAAACTATTTTCTTGGCGAGGGGTGGGATGTCTGGAAGATAACAATGGGGACAAAACCAAGCACAGGCGTTTACAAGCATTCCTAAAGAGCATTTTTAAAACTCTGTATTTATTTAAACAATTACAAAAACATTTTATGCAGCTAAGTAGTTTAGTACTACCACCAAAATATAAAATAGACTTTTAAGCCTAGGCAGTTTTCCCCTTTACCTGTAAGATGACACATGAGGCAACAACATTTAGCTCCACCCTGGAGAAAGTGTGGAGGGAGGATGCCAACCTCCTGGTTTCCCAGTCCTTCCTTGGTTCCCAAAATTTCCATTTTTCAGTTCTGATCTACACTCACTCTCTCTCCCCACTACAGGATTTGGTTATGAATAATATACATTGTAAATTTAGTCTTTGGGGAGTAACGGGAACTGAGAGGGTCTGGAAGCACAACATTCAGTCTTGCTGGGCAACCCCATAGTGTTCAGCTCACACATAATGATTGGTTATGTGACTCAGATGGTATCATTATTGCTACCTGAGTGGATGAGAAACTGAAATTTAAGAATAATAGGTCTGGTAAAACATGACCATTTGACATGTCCTCTCTCCTTCCCTCCTTCCTGAAGAATGACAGGGGAGATGATGTTTGAAAAGAAAGTATCCAGCAGCCAGTACACACAGGAAAAGACACAGCTCAGTCTCTGTGTCCTGGGCAACCTGGAGCCCCAAAGGATAGAGAGAAACACAAACTTTTGTTTTTTAGGATAGAAAACAGCATCCTGAGTCTCCCAGGAAATTCACAATGAACTGGATAGGAGGTAGGCTCTGCTTTCTCATTTTCAAGCCGAAAGAAAAGAATCAAAGAAATATGGCAAGCTCTGCAGTATGTACCAGCCCTGAGAGGACAGGACAGGCCAACAGAAGCTTCATTTGGCCATTTTTCACTCAACTGTTACTGAAGAGACACTCTGCAAAGACAAATGGTATGCCAGCCCATGGCTCTTGATGCTGACCATCCAGAGTACTGTGGCTGTACTTCATGAAACACTAGAGTTTTGCAGTAAAAAAAAAAAACAAAAACCAACCAAACAAAAAACAACCAACAACAAACCAAAAGCAACAACCAAAACAAAATCAAGTCAAATGAAAGCAAAAGGGTCAAATACAAGATGGTAACACATCTGTCAATGCCCCTTTTTTTTTTAAATTTTTGACACAGACTAAATCTTTCTGATACTTCTGAAAATGAGTTGAACTAAGTTAATGCAAACTACATTATTTAGGCTTAGCATTTTGCATTTCTGCTAGTGCTTTACATACAGTTCTCTCCCCTCCTTCCATAGACCTTGTTTTACAGTAAAATGTCCAGTTTAGTATCTTTTCAGACTGTCAAGAAGAGATGCACCATTTTCTGTAGGAATATACAGAAAAAAAAAAAAACAAACAACCAAAAAAGCCCCCCACAACTCAATTCTGGAAGCTGCCTTGCTTTGTGCAAAAGGAAAAGTAAAGGAGTTCTTTCCCCATCAGATTCATTGCTTCCTCTGATGCTGTTCTAGTTAAGAACGAGATTCCAAGAATAAAAGTTTCCTGCTGCAACATAAATGTATTTTCTTCCCAATTTCTTTAGGAGATCTCCACTATAGGCACTTCAGACTTGCAGAGAAGAAATCATGCTGACAGTAAGTCACTGCTTTACTCAAGGCAAGCTGCCAAAACACGTAGAACTGAACCCTGTCCTTTCATTCAGTGGACCGATAAATATGCTTTTAAAAGCATGCACAGCCTGGTTCACACTTACATGATGCACAGAGAATGAAGCAGAGGGCTTGCAGAGTGAAGCAACACCTCATTCCCGAGCATGTGCAGAACAGTCTGTCTTTGCTTACTGCTAAAAATGGTAAACCAGTGCCATTTGCACTACACATGTGCAACATGCATGTCTCAAAGATTCATTACCATGCATATGAAAATTCAATCATATCAAAGCTAAGCTTTGAGAAAGTCCCAAGGGGCTGAACTGTGTGCTTATGTGCTTTGAGGGGGAAAACCCAACAACTTTTAAGCTTTTTTTTTTTCTTTTTGTAGCACTACCCTGCTCTTTCTGTTAGTAAGAACAAAATAGCTGCTGAATGAGTGGACTCCATGTTCCCACTGTCTGTTTATATCTATTTATTTTCATAATTCAAGTTTTGTTTCTGTGAACACAAGTGTATAAATCATAGATGGATTCAAGGGCGATCCCAAGAAAACTGTAAATAAAATGAGCAAAACCTCACTATTTTATGAAGATTGCTGTGCTTTAGTCATTTAGTATGAACATGTGTATACTTTTAAGCCATCTCACTCTCCCCCGACACTACTTTATGTAGCTCGTTCTAGAGCAAAGGATTCTGCAATTAGCTTGGAAGTATAATAAATTCACCTATTTTCACATTTCATTGCAATTTGAAAATTGCTAGTGTTCATGAAATTTTCTATTAAAATAAATATGCCCTTCAATCCAAAAGGGAAAAATTTCACTGAAGTGATGGTTTGGGGCACACACTGTCGTTACATATCCTATACTTGATGAAAAAAAGAAGAGATGAAGGTTCATGTTCTTGAATGAAAATTAAGACTTTTGAAGGCAAAATTAATTTTAAAAGAAAAAGAAACAAACCTTCTGATCTTTTGGCTTTTGTGTTGATCTCTCATACCCATGGATATGGAGCTCATAAAAGCTGGTTTCAGCCTAAAGGTGCTAGAAACACAGCCTAGAACATAGCAACGAAAGATGAAGATTTTAAAAGAATTATCCTCAGTCACTAAAATAAAACCCAAAACCTAAAATTCTTAATACACCTGGAGTTTTACAAATGCAGGAATAGCAGAATGGTGGCGTCTAGCTTTCTTCACCATTTCTGTAGTGTCATATAAAATTAACATCTTCAAATCTATCATAAAAGTTTCATGACTGGAGTGCTGAAACCGACATGAAGCTCCACAGCATCGGGACATGGTGACAAGCCATGTGGCAATAGTGGGCCACGCAGGAGCTGCTGGATCCAAGTCTAGTGTACCACCCCCTGACTCTTGCCAGCCATGACCAGTGTGTGCGTTGGGGGGGTAGCAGATCTTGATAGGGACTGTGGAAAGGGAGCTCTCTGCTTTGAAGGTGTTCTCCAAATTAACATTTTTACATCTATATAAGACATATTTGGATATAATCAAAAAAATTAACAGATATACAAAACCTGGAGAGGAAAGCAGTGCTCAAAAAGCAAACAGAAGCAGAAGCTTCTTGGGACTCCTCCTTTGCAAAGTTAAATTCCTCCTAAATGACATTTCCAGGATGATGCATTTGTAAGTACAACTGTAAAAGGACCAAAGGCTCAGCTGACAAACCATGAGATATGAAGTGCTTGCAAGATGCATCCGGTGTTGAGATAATTAAAATAAAAATTAAACTTGTGCTATATTTGCATCTGCAAAGCATCAGTTAATCAAACATAATGAGTTAATCAGACTCACTTTTCTGAGGGCAAAATGTAATCATGCTTCATCATCTTTTGTGTCACCCTTAAACTCTGACAGACTTTCCAGACAGAAACTAACTCTTCCTAAGTACTTGCACACCCAGCAGCACAAGAGAGTTGTAGAAAATTTCTAAACATTGTTGCAAAGTTAATAGGAAATAGTTGTAGCAAAACTACTTTAAAGGGAGCCTTTGCTCTATATTAAGAAGTCAATTAATAATAACACTTTGAAGGGGACACCAAACATGACCCAGGAAGGAAATAATACTCTGCATCTCATTTTTGCAATTAAGAGACCAGCCACTCGGTTATTTAGCAAGACTGCTGCCACTAAACTAGTATGTCTCCCAGATTCCTAACAACAAACAGCAAGAGCAAAGAATAGATTCTCTGGTGACCTCTGCAGATTTAGCAATTCTGTATTTATTTTTTTAATTAAAAAAAAAAAAGGCAGCTATTGCTGGATGTAATTTCTAGGTATTGCAATTAATTTATTTTTAATGCCATGGAGAAATAATTTATACTGTCTTGGTTACTAGTTATTTAAGATATTGTGGTTACATTTTTTGTGTCTTTGGTACATTTTATTGTAACATTGTCAGGGCACTGCATTCAATTACTGCATCTCATGCTGTTTTACTTGTTAAAAGCATCATCCAAACATTTTCTAGCAAGTCTTTGTGAGTAACTACATCCTGTCCAAGAAACACACGTATGTCCATACATTAATAGGTATGAGATCAGTATCAAATTAGTGATTTGAATTAATGCCTCTTTGGTTTGGCTTCTCTGGTCTCAAACCTCTTAGCTCAAGCTGCAATGGAGTTTAAAAAGAATAAATACATTTTAACATTAAATCAAGTGTTTTTGGAATACTAAGGCTTATCTGATAGCCATCTATTGAACCTCTGCCATGTTAAAACTTGACCCAGCTTTTCACTCCTCTCTCCCTTTTCCAGACCACATTATCTCTTAGTCAACCCCACAATTGTGCGGGTCCCTTCTCCTGGCTGTCCCAGTTCTTCCCTTTATTGCTGCTGCTCCCATCATGTGCACAGGGGGAGGGACGGTTCCAATGAAAAGCACAAACCCAAACAGCTATGCAGCAGCAAAGGGAATAATAGACACATCCTGCTGGGGAAAGAACTGAAGCAATGGTTTGTGGCCAGGACATGGAAAGGGCAAAAGGTAATAGCACCTATGGACTGAAGAAAGAGATCAGTTAAAAATAAAGTTTGGTAGGTCACAGCATACTAGATCATTAAAGGTGGGTGAGTGTGAAGGAGTCCAAACCCCAGCACTGACAGAGGGAACAAGCCTCAGAGGAGAGAGAGGACTATAATCCAGAGGCAAGAAGTCAAAAAGATGGTGAAGTGAGTTAAAGAGGCTACAGAGCCATTAACTAGGAATCTATGGAATGGCTATTCTTTTCAGTCACAGCTACAATATGTGGGATTTTTCCTTTCAAGTTACATCTCTGTCGTTGAGCTAGAGCACTCACATGGGAGAGGTTACCCAAACACAGTGGAAGCTACAGCTAACACGCAGAAAAATTAATTCAACTTCATTGCCAATTATGAACCTATTCACTGTATCATAATTATCTAGAGAGATGATATATCCAGAACAATTTCCCAGAGAGGCTACACTACTGTGTTAGATGTCCCTAGAAGCCATTTCTCTAAATCAAGTTTTGAAAGGAAATTCATGGCAGACAGTATAAAATACTGACCCCCCCCCAAAGTAACCTAGACTAACGTGCACTGTTAGTCTATTTCTGAGCATATTTTTCCCTTGTGCAAATGCTGTAGATACTTTCTGATTCTCTGTGAAATGGGAAAACATTAACAGTTTGCAGAAAGGGGAAAACAGGAGAGACAATGAAGAACAGTGAAGAGAGCGAAATCTCACCGATTTAGCACATCAGTGCTTCTCATTCACTGCTGATCCAAGGCAGTAAAGGGAATAAGAAGAGAAAATAAATAATATTCCTTAGAAAGACATAAAAGTGTCTTACTAAAATCCACATTTGCCCTGCTAGTCTCTCTGCAAGCCGGATCAGCTTGCTTTGCTCATGTATTTTCATGAATTTGAACTGGAACTTTGCCCGACAAAGGAGTGCTGGATCTTCCCTTTCTGGGCAGAAGCACTGTAACTACCAGCTGAAATACATCAGCACTGTAGATAAGCCATGAACTATTGTATCCATTGATTTATTGTTGATTAAAACTCCCAACTTAGTCCCAGTCCTGAGAATTAACGTAACTGAAAAGCAAATAGGTTACAGGCTGATGGTCCTTTCACCAGTTTTGGTGAGAGCACTCTGATTTTCAGTATGTGTATGTGCAGATTTGAAAGCACAGATCGGAGCTGTCAAAACAGCAAAATTGTATTAATTTTCCTTTAACTTGTATATCCTTGGTCCTTACTAAAACTATTTCCTAGTTTGTAAGCAAGACACTCAACTCACCACTTAGTGTTGCCAAGTTATAAAAGATACTCTTACTTTTGAGAAATTATAAATTTCACTAATTCAACAGATCATTTTAGAAAGAAAAGCATATGCCTGTTCTTTTGCAAGTGGCATGGTAAACTTCAGTGCAAAGTCCCATAATCTAAACAAATCAAGCACTAACTTAATAAGAGAGTACTTTAAAAAAGATTATGAAAATGTCATGTCTCAATCGGTTGATATACATGACACCGCTGTTAAAAAATGCAGGGGCTTACCAACCCTGCAACTGGAAGTATCACCAAAGAGAAAACATTATCACAAAAGATACTCTTTTCTCTTTTCTCTTCTCTTCTCTTTTCTCCTCTTTTCCTTTTTTTCTTTTTTTTTCTTTTCTTTTCTTTTTGCTTTTCTTTTTTTCCTTTTCTTTTCTCTTCTCTTCTTTTCTCTTTCTCTTTGGTTTCTTGTCTTTACTTGTCTTTTCTTCTTTTTATTGCAATTCTGTTTTAACTGTGTTGCTTCAGATGGATGGCCGAAAGTAGCATCTACAATTATTGGGATCAAATCTGTGTCATTTTCACATACGTCTGTGTGAGGCCATGCAGGATCCGGGCATGGAGTATCAGAGAGAGAGTGAAATGAGTGCTGACAGCCCTTGATGGGAGGTCAATCCTCACTCCCTGGGAGTCAAAGCCACCAGTTCTCTGGGGGTCTTTGGTTGTGCTACAAACACGACATGTTAACATGCATGACATCTCTTCTAACACTACAGATACTTACAGTGCTGTCTCTCACTTGAAGTGTGCCTTGTGAGTTCTAGCCAGTAATCAGAAGTCCCCAGCAAATCCCAGTCCAGGTTGGCCAGTTAGGGGCAAATCTTGCAAATGCCACTGGTGGGCAGTACAACTTGTTTTTCAGGAACTGGGTGAATCATAATCGATTACTGATTACATTGCACTGAATACACCTTGAAGTGCTGAGGATGATGTACATAGGGGAGGGTGGCAAGACCTCCCGAAAAGGCAAAAGGCTGTACAGCACAGCCTCACAAAACTCATGAGACTGATAGCACTCAGCGGAAAACTAGGACTTGTACATTGACATTTTGTGAATACATAGAAAACGAAAGAAAATCCAAGGAGAACATATAAGAAGGTGTATTGGGCTCCTCTATTTCCTGAAGGTGATTCAACATAGCAATTGTTACAATGCAAAGTAGAAAAGAGCACTTTAGTAATATGAAACTTCATTACAGCATCTGTTACTAAACTTTGCTGAGAGGTAAGGAGAGGCAACCAAATTCTGGGTAAATAATAAAACAATTGAGTGGCTAGGGAAAGAAAGCTTGGAGGATTTTAAAAGCAAATTTCTCACACACAGAAACCAAAACTACCACTACTGTTATTACGCCTGCACATAAAACCAAATGATAACATTCAATTATTAGGAAACTGATGTGAAACACTTCAGCAAATTCAGTGACTTACTTGAATTTTCAGTTTCTCTTCTGCTTTAAGGAAAATGTAAGCAAGATACAGACCCTTCAGGCATTGAGTATTTTGCCTTTTTAGTGCTGAATGTTGGCAGCTCCCTTGCTGCTACACTGTTGCTTATGAAAAGCAGCTGTATTTAGAGATCCTAATAATACCCAATAGTATAAAATCTGTATTTTCTGAAGAAGTCTACCTCCTTCAACCATCACAATGTACAGCATGCATATCATCCAAGTCAAGATTTGAGAGGGAAGAAGAGGACTGATAGCTTAAAATGCTGCCTTATAGTTTACCACAAAGATAGCTGAAGGAAGACTATTTTTTATCAGACTTCCAAGTTTGCAGGCAGGGTAGAGACAAAAGAAGACTGCACAAGCAAGTCAGGGTCTTTTTTTTTTCCATAAAGTTTCTCTAATCTTTTCCCTCTTCTTTACATTCAAACTCTCATAACCAAAGAAAATTCCCACAAACAATGGAGAATATTCTGGAAAAAAACCTAGAATTTGTTTCCTGTCATATTAAGCAAATAACTGTACCTTAAACTATACCACTGGGGCATCATGTTTTTTTACCAGATCAATTTGCTGGGTGTGATTTTTAAAACCAGGTTTGTTTTGTTGCTGTGAACAGTTTTTTACTTCATGCTCAAATTTTCCTCACCTATTCAAATTCAACTCATTTACTGTCTGAGAGTTAACAAGAAATTTCTTTTTTTACTTCTAGCAGCCCTTTAAAGGAGTCAAACAAAGAAATGCTGAAGATAATAATTTTTAGATTGCTCTTTCTTCCATCAGTTATTAACCCTGCAGAGAAAGACGAATGGTTTAAAACCTCCCACCTCCCACTTGCAGAGTTCTTAACACCAACTATGAGATTATATGGTCCCACAGTTCTTAACACCAATTATGAGATGATATCATCCCAGACAACCCTGATGAAGTAAATTAATTAATTTAACACTTTAAAGCTCTGAAAACAATGTGAGGGGAAGACCAGCAATTATTCGCATATAGCACACAGATGGACAGACACTTGAGCAATGAAGCGATGTCCTACCTCTCCTTGCCGGTGATAGTGCTTGGGAGGTTTTCCCATCTGCTCTAGCATTTTGCCCTTCTTACTGCTAGCAAGCATCAGTCCCTGGTGGATGCCTGCAGATCTGTTGGTTGCCTGAGTTGGAGCCTCCCCCATCAGGGTGGACTTGATGGAGTTCACCTTGGAGCTGGAGCTGTCTAGCTGGGAGCTCTCCACGATCAGGACCGCGGCTAGTAAGAGGAGACAGCAGGAGCACTTATTCCACATCAGCACGATCATCTCCCCTCCCCCAAAATGATTATCCTTTCTTTTTTTGCCTTTTTTTTTTTTTTTTTTTTTTTTTTGCAAAGAAAACAGAAGAGGGGGAAAAAAGTTTTTAAAAATATCTCCCAAAGTTGTTAACAAAGCAATGGATTTCAATGCCACACACTCAAGCAAATGCTGTTCTAAAAAATAGAGGAGAAAAATAATTTTAAAAAAGGATCCCCTAGGAAAAAACCAAAATGTGTCAAGTCTACAGGCACTGAGCAACTATCAGGTCTGTGAAGTGATGTCTTTTTCCTCCAGGTCCTCGAGAAGTCCAGGCAATTCTTTAGTAATTGAGAGCAATAGGCTGCGAGGCAACTGCACCCAGGGCAGCTCCCCGCCAGCGCAGGCAGCAGCACATTTGCTTAAGCTTCAGAGGAAGACTGAGGAGTTACTTCCCCCCACTCCTCCTTTCTTGCTGCACAAGCCAGCAGAGAGGAAACTCAAACCAGATCCAATCCAAGCAGCACCGGCAAAAGCTGGGCTTAGTTTTCTTTCACTCTCTCCCCCCTCTTTACTTTTTATTCCCCTCCTCCTTTTTCTTTTGCCTCAGCCTCTGCAGTCAGCAGGAGTGAAAGCACCCGGTCTCCTCCTCCTCCTCCAACCCGGTCGGTGCGACGTGAGGGGTTCTGAGCATCCGACGGCGTGGGGAAGCCCCGAGACTGGCCCCCACTCGCGGCGGAACCCGGTCCGAGAGGCAGACCCCCCGTTGGGCTTCCTGCGCTGCTCCCCCTAGCACTCGGTGGTCTCCGCAGTCTCTCCTTGGTCCCCTTATTATTATTACAGCCGCCAGCAGCGAGTGCCCCTCCCCAGCCCCGAGGAGGGACACGCCGCACAGCGACTTTCGTCTCCTCCGTGCTCCCTTCTCCCCGCAGCCTGGCAGGCTCCCCCTCTCCCCGGTGGGGTCTCCCCGAGGCGGAGGTCTCTCTCCCGGCCGCAGCTCGCTCCGCTCCGCTGCGGTGCCCAGCTCCAGGGCGAGGGCTCAGCTCAGCCGTGCCAGTCCCCACGGGTTCCCTCCCCGGCGTCGGGCTGCCAGACTGACACGTCTGTCGAGATGCTCCAGCTCCCCGACACGCTGGAAAGTGCAAAGCCCGTTTTTCCCACAGAGGTGTGAAGGCATGGGGCTGTCGGGCAAATCCCCCCCAACTCTGGTGCCTGAGCCAGCAGAGCCTGCTGCCCATGTAAAGGGCATGCCCAGCCACGAATGCTGCGCTGCACTGACCTTTCCCAGTGCCACAGTGCCACCATCAATCCGAGACACATTGTATTCATCTTCTCAATTTCCTTGGCATGAGCACATAACCGATTGCTGTAAAACTCCCAAGTGCTAAGAACTACACCCACATGGTTCAGGGCATCTCCTTGCTACAGCATCAAAATGGTGTATTTCAGAAAAGGAAGGTAAACAGCGACACAGAGCATAAAATTAGCAGAACTGTGGGAAACCCAGATCCTAACTTTTCCCTGTTACCTGCAAAAGATCTAGTGCAGAGCAGAGAACATCACCGTGAGGCACTTGGTTACTGCAGTGGAGCAGCTACAAGCCCTCGTCTTTCCCCTGGACATGTGAAAGGGGTGTGGAGAGAACAAAAAACGGTGAAGGAAGCAACATTCTTGCTATCCTACATGTTCGTGTACTAACATTACCTTGTCTGGGAACAACACGGAGAATTTTCAGGTTTTCCCCCTCCTCTGAAGGGTCCCCCTCTAATCTATCAGTCCTTTCCAGTTACTCTACAGTTTCACACAGCAGAAGGGACGGAAGAAGAAATGTGCATCTGAAATTTCATTTATTCTCAATTAACTGCTGTGCAAAAGGCAGTTGCTAAGGCAAGAAAAACCAGGAAGGAGTCAGGCATTGTTTCAGCCTCCAGTGTTGCTGCTCCCTCTCAGTGAGTAGAAGCCCTTCTGGGGGCTTAGGAGCTCTCTGCAGGGAATGCTTCAGAAAGCACACCACCTTGGGTAAGTTTTTTCCTTCTTCACAACATTTTCTTTTTTTTCTTTGTGTAGCCTTAAATAAATTAAAATTACCTTTCTGACTTCACCCTCAATAATTCCTGAAGACATTTGTAAGGAAATGTTACTAAAAGATCAGAAAGAAGTTTGCAATTTCACAGAAAAGTGACATAAGCAAGTCTTTTTTGATCATTTTTTTACTTGGCTTTTGACACCCAGCCCTCATGGTGTTTCAGCCCTCCCAAACCCCAAATCAAACAGCTATGAGGAAAAGCTCTAACAGGTAATTTCATGGAAAGTCGGCAGAGAGCCATATAAACACCACCCTCACGCAAAAAATTGGTTAAATCACAGTTAAAAAGAAACACTGCTCAAACATCCATACGTGGTGTATATAGACACATGTGCATAGGCAGCATTATGCACCTCCAGGAGGGCTGACATGAACCCACCCATTCACATAGGATCAAGCTGAGGTGGAGAAACACGAACCAATAACAGTTCCCTGGTTTCTAACAACAAATCAATCCTGAATTTCCTCTTTCTATTACCGTGGACTGCCCTAGTCACATTTTGTTTTCTTGCTGGGGATAAATACACTGCAGAGATCACTGAAGGTACAATTCACATCTCTCTTCCTAGTGTTCTCTATATATGCCACCAATAGAGCCTAAGCCCTGATCTGTTCCCCTTCATGGATGGTACCAAATCTGCAAAAATATCAAGTCGGCAGGTTTTGCAAGATTGCTACAGAAAGTGGACAAGCAAAATGTCCTAAACGTTTGATAAAGTTATAGGTGGGTTTGCAATATTGATAAATATATGGGATGGTGTGTTAATTCACACTTCAAACAGCCCACTTTTCCAAAATGCTTTATAAAATTCAGAATTTGTGGCATGTCTAACTTGGGCTCTGAGTCTATTGACTGACAAGTTTGTTAACTTTGGTGACAGCAGTAGCAACCTCCCTCAAATTATAATTTTTTGGATATTATCTCACCCGTGTTTCTTTTACCCAGGAAGGAACGCAAATTTTTAAGTCAGTGGTGGAGTATTCTTCACCAGAATTTCTTGGAGTAATGGAAGATTACAAAGTGAATAAAAAAATCAATGAGACATACAAAGAGAATTCATGACAACAAATATGCAATGTGATGACCTCATGCAAATATCATTCAGGTCTTCTTGAAATAAATGGACATCTGTGGTATTAAAAGAGGCACACGGCACCTATGGGATCAGACAGTAAGTAAACTCTGTCTAAATTAATTAAATATATATCTCTTAATATCTTATTAAAGTTATTACTTAAATTAATAAATGAAAAATGCAAGCCACATTACAAGTCCCTAGATGCAAATAACAAAGTCCCTGTGTATTCATAAGTTCCAGAAAGTTGAAGAAAACTTGGGAGGAATGATCAAAGCTTTTCAGATATTTAAGAACAAGTGCCCCAAACTCATTTTTTCAATCAGTCCGGATTCTTCTAAGTATGAAGTTCATCAGTCAGTTGCATTCAACTAAGTTGCCAGGCACTAATTTAAATTTAGTGGGAATGAAAATGGGTATTTTTCCAACAGGGCAAGACCTATCTTGTAACTCACTGCTCTGAAGGGAAGATAGTTTCCAGCATCTCTGAGGAAATGGAAACAGGTTTTTCTTTATTAGCATGACAGACATTTCCCTCCAGAGGAAGCAACAACCCACTTCACTGCAGGGCAGTTGCTGCCAGACCAACATGCTGCACAAGACCACAAAAATCACAAGTGAATGGGCAGGACACTATATATGTACTGGGGAGGAGCTTCCTCTCTGCCTCCTCCAGCCCCTCCTTAACAAAAGCATGATACATAAGTACATTTCTAGAGAAACAAGCTACTTAGTAGTTTGGTGATGGGAATTTTGTTTTGGGTTTTTTCCCCCACTTTTAACTAACA
The DNA here is from genome assembly GCF_001604755.1 of Lepidothrix coronata. Classification (NCBI taxonomy): domain Eukaryota; kingdom Metazoa; phylum Chordata; class Aves; order Passeriformes; family Pipridae; genus Lepidothrix; species Lepidothrix coronata. The sequence continues at coordinate 873,359 of NW_016690395.1, forward strand.
TTCAACCCATGTCGTGTCTACTTCAAACTGGTCAAATACAGACTTTCACACTAAGGTGGAATAGATTTCCTATGCTCCTTGTTGCTGCAACTCTGATGTCCTTCAAGGAAACAGACTTATTTCACAATATCTACTCAAATAAGAAATTATGGAGAAAAAAATACCAAGAAGCATCTCTGCTTTTCAGATTTATGACTGTGACATTACAAAATAGATTTTGAGAGGCACCAAGAACTTCTAAAACATTTAAGTGCTATGGGGGATCTACCAGAGGAACCAGCTACAAAAAGCAGTGGTCAAGAGCATAGAGTGCACTAAGCAAAAGCTGTCACACTACAGATCACCCAGGAAGACAGTCTACCAAGTTTGGATGCCTATTCTGGAGAAGCTAAGACCCACATACTTTGTGTGTGGTTAGTCAAACATTTCAGACCCACACTATTTTTTGCACCCAAAAGGAGTTTTTGGAGGTAACCATAAAGAACAATGGAAGCAGCATTACTCCAAAAAACCACAATCAATGGCAAATGCTGCATGACACGGGGAATGGTCACAAGGAATCTCATCAAGTACCATATTGTAGAGGCTGAGCCTGCTCCTGATCACTGCACACATAACAACAAATCTTCCTGGGATGCTCCAGAGGCTGGACTTATGCCCTAACTCAGGAAGCAGGTTGTTCGAAGACCTCCATGTTCACCATTAATGGTAATTCTTCCGGAAGGTCTCGAGCAGGCAGAAGGAGAGACTATGCTGGTTACAACCCATGCATGGAAGCCCGACAGTCAAGAGGGCCATGCTCATTAAACGCTAGTGAGACCTCCAGTGCAAACACTGCGAACTACATCAGCGGGACACAAGCAGTCAGTTCTCCTTTAACAATAAAACCCATATTTATTACAATAGAGAAATTTGCATTTGTATCTGTTTTGGGCTAAATAAGCATGCTTTCTGTAAGAAAAGCAGGCTTTTATTTTGTCTTATTTGCACCCATGAAGAGAAGACACACCACACAGTAAAGATTGTCTTTATTTCTAAATGAGGTACTCATACTCTGAATGAATGTTGGAGCTTTAAATGTTACAAACACGTATTTCTGTTTTACGAATGCTTTGGTGTTTCTTTTAATTATACTTGTTTATAAAGTTAATGAGAAAATTGATTTGCCTTAAAGTAGTCAATGTTTTGTAGAATTTTTCCAGTTTCACAAGTTATTCTTGACAAAAAAGAAAATGGCATAAAATTTATTTAACTTTGTGGCATTTTCATTGAAAAATACCAAAATATTAATTGCTTTTCTACTATCTCTTTATTTCACTTTGCCAGGGAGTTCCATGAGGTTAATTGTAGGCCTTTTTAAACTTGAAGATTTGGGGAGGGGGTAGGAAAGAAGAAGAAAAGTAAAAGAAAAGTAACCTTTCTTCCTCTTCCTTTCCCCCCTTTGACTCTGAAAGTTTTAAAAGAGAAAATATTTGGAAAAGGCAGAATCTAACAGAAGTCAAGACAAGAGTAAGAAATGAAGAAACACAAGAAATTAATATACTCAATTTAGGAATGAAAAGGAAATGATAATGAGGAGATCCTTTACCTAACCTCCTCCAAAGGGTCAAAATTACACATTATAAATGTAAAATATTATGGGTCAGAATAAAATTCTGCTTACTTTATAGCATCTATATTTTAAGCTACATGACTTTAGTTGAACCATTTTTGATTTACACCAGCTTTAGTTCAGTCTAATGTCCTATGTTTTCTTTCCCTTAAACAAACAAAATTACCTGGTTTTCAAATTAAATCTGTTTTTAATTCTATATAAAGCATTTAGGAATACTTGTCATATGAAATACATTCTATTACACAGAGGTGTATTGTTTTTTGTTATTATTTTTTAGGTTGACCAGCTGCACTGAATTTCCATTGCCCCTTATAGCAACTCTCACAATTTGGATATGGCCAAATCTCTCTTAGCATTCCTTCTGGGGCCTACTCTGTCTTTTATTTAATTTCTGACTAAAAAATTCAATCAGGACCATCAAACAATAACTAAGTTTTGCTAAGGCTACAACTAACAATAAATTTTTTTTTTAAAGAAAAGCACATTTTAGGAGTTCCTTCTTCCCTTTTGTCCTCCAGCTCTCCATGGAGATGAGTTTTAGATTCATTTATTTCCTTTTTTACCATTTTTATGTTCAGCTCACAACCAAACTCTCTCAACAGAAAAGGCTTTGCATGGCAGTAGAATGGCAAGAGCATGCAGACACTGTTGGCAGGATGGGGACCAAGGACAAGCGGATACCCTCACTCCAGCATTTGCACCAAATGCCTCAGGTCCTGGGACTTTGACCCCAGCAAAGCACCTAGAGGACAAGTTGGGGCCTGAAGGTATGACAGGCAGGTGTCAGCTCCAGAAATCCACACTAATGCATCCTTGTGGCCACCACAAAACTCTCCTCCAGAGATAATATCTCTGTATTAATATCAGGGGAACCACTTATTAGATCTTATGCCATGTTTCTTCCAGCGTTGAAGTCCATAGTGGACCCACACTCCAAGAACCATCCCACTCCTCCTCCTCTTTATCTCTTGACAGATGATACTTGAAAGGCACAGCCACAACACTGTGAATCAAAAGTGTCGTGGAGACCCTCCTGCAGGTGCTAGGACAGACTGCCAGCTGAGTAAAACTCTTCCTCCTCCTTAGCCTTCATCCCTTACCAGTCTGTGCTATGGGATGTGCTGCAGCACAGTGCAGGGATGGCATAGGGAGGTGCCGGCAGCAGTGGCAGGATTTTGCTCCTTGGCTCTGCCAGCATGCCTAGGGAGGAGAGCCAGCCAGCCAGCGCTCGCTGGACTGCCGCCACAAACAACCCCTGGCAGGCGTTTGATGCCGGCTGCAGAGCATCCCCCCACTGACGTCGTGCCTGCCTAGCCCAGCCACATCAAGAGGTCCCAGCTCACCTCTTCCTCTCCAAAGCATACCCTCTCCCCAAAACTGTCAGCAAGCACAGCCACTGGTGTAATTGCTGCCTGGCCCAGCTGAGCCACAACGGGTGGCCCCAGCTGCAGTCGGAACAAGAGGCACAACCGCAGCCCGGAGAGAGGCAGGCTCACAGTGTGCAATCCTGGGCACGGAAACAGGAGAAGAAATATCACATCCTTTGATTTCTGTATTTTTGGGTCTAATTCCTAATGCCATGCTCCTCATGAGCAGGAAGGCAAATGATGCAATAAAACTGTTTTGAAACCCTTATTTATAATTTTTTTCCTGATGATATTTTTTTTTTTAAGATGAGTACTGGATGTTACTGTTATTTCTCATAAATAACTCCTTTTCCTGATTAAAACAGTCCAGGCCACTGCCAGAGTTAATTCACAACACAGAACATTGTGACTAGCTTGGTTGCTCACAGTCCAGGATTTCAATCAGCCTCACTGACAAAAAATACCCCTTTGGAGTGGGAATAACCAACTTCTTGGGAGGATGACAAAGCAAAGGGAAACACTTCCAGCCAGCAAAATTAATAACCATTGATAAACATTGCTTCAAAAACCAATGCAATAATCAGTCAATTTAAATTATTTTAAGCCATTTCATTATTTTCCCCAAAACATCTTCACCATGTCATTGAACTAATTGCTGCTTGACCATGCTCCCAAAGACATATGTATTTTAACACTAATTAGAAAAAGTACTTTCCAAAAGGAAAAGTTTCAGCAAAACACAGTGAAGGTGCAGGTCCCGCGCCTGGGAGGCCACAAGTTAAACCCTCCAGTCTCCCTGACAGGAGCCAGCCACACATGCAGAGCAAGAGGAGCAGCAATGGCCAAGCAGTATTTTCTCATCCTCCTCCCATATCTGCATGCAAGATTAATGCTGGTCCCACCAGAGCGCTCCCCAGCACGTAGTGCTGTGAGGAAGATGTATGTGAGCTATGCTGGGAATGCTCAGCACATGGTTTTCCAGAGGATCACAACGCACAAACCAAAACATGGATTCACAGTAGCCCAGAAAGACAGCTGACTTGGTATGGAAATAGCTGAAATTTCAGCCTCCCTCCCTCCTGCAGCTGCATATGTTGAAGAGTTATTAAAACAAGAAAAATATCTATAATTAGCAAGTCTACATACACCCATTTTCTTTGCAATATCTTTGGCAATATCGGAGCCAAGTTACTCAAACTTTCCAAAGAAAAATAACCGTAAGGAAAATTCCCTTCTCAGGAATGAAAGCAGCAGAAAACTATGAGGTCGAAAACGGTTAGAATGGAAACCATTGTGCAACCTTAGTTATAATAAGGACTGACAAAGTTGATTATTGTTTATTGCATTTATCTCATGCTTTCTGATAAATGCAGTCACAGTAGAAGACTGTATAAAAGAGTAAAATGTATAAATATTTTCATTAAATAAATTAAGTACCCTAAGAAATAGGTTTGGACCTAGGATGATATTATCTAGAGGCTGTAATAAATATCCCACTCTCTGAGTAAGACTTTTTTTGCTTTGCAAAAAAATGAGGTTTCTTCCTTCCCTGTATGATTGTTCAATTTTACTCCCTATCCTTAGCTAAGAAAATAACTAGAAGATAAAGAGACAAATATTCCAGAACATAAGTTCCTCTTTCCCCCCCCCCTTCCTGGTAGCACAAGTATATTTCTTGAGAATCACAAGATAATATGACAGGGCAAAAATTTCCTCTCTGCAATATAAGAATTTATGATGAATGGTTAGTTCATTAAATTTACTCAAAATCTGTCCTCCTAACAGGTTACTACAACTGTATTTGATAAAATAAGAAACTGGTATTGATCACTTACGATCTGCCTCTCTAGTTGGGTTGTGTTCTAAAGAAGAGTAGACTTTATAAGTAATTGTCAAAAAAAGGGCATCTCATTTCTTAATGAAATACTGTTTTAAATGTCATTCCTGATCAACTTTTATTCCTTTTGTTCCAAAATACTTGCAGTAACTGGCAATATTTAAATATAGTAGATATTGAAATAAAAAGTAATTTTGAAGAGAAATGAGAACATCTTGTTTTGCTAATGGATTTAATTTCTAGGGGGTTGTGTTTTTTTAAAAAATTCTGATTTGTTTCTATTGAAACAGTTTTTTCACTGCAATGCCAACTTAATGATATCTTTCTTACCACATAGATGTACTTTTCAGGGGACATGATATTTATTGTGGAAAAAAAAATGAAGTTCCACATACAATTTTCACAAAAATGGAAAAAAGAACAAATTATTATCCCAATCTTGCATAGCAGAGACAAAAGAAGCTCAAGGTAGCACTAAAGATGCCCCATTTCTTTGCTCTAAGTGTGGGCAGAAAAAAATTAGGAGTTCAGTCCATATTGTTTTTAAAGACGCTGTCTATATATCTGCTAAATAAAATAGGAGCAAAATCTGGAAGTATAGGACTATTTTCCCCCCGAAAATCCATGAAGAGGGTAAAATTAGGATAGCCATTCAATAAACTATGCAGGTTACATTCCTGGACAATTGTACTGGTGATGGAGAGCAACTGTGAAGTTCAATAGTCACAAGTCAGAACAACATGTTGCAATTTTACTCTTACCAGTATATATTTACACTTAGTTCCCTGGTTGCAGTTGTTTCCCTGTTTTTCTCTCAGTGTAGGAAAATGACAAAAAAGGATGAGAAGGGGAAGGAAGGGGAGCCTCTCCTCTTTGGTGTGCAGCCCAGTTCGATGGAGAGAAGGGAGCTTGCTTCACTGCCCAAAACACAAATACTGCTGGGAACATCTAAATTTACTCCCATTTCGGCATTTGGTAACCCAGCCCCACTCTGGCCCTTGGTAATTCAAAGACAATGACTATGTAAACCTCAGCCTTAGCTTCCTCCCAAAGCTTGGCTCTTCCTAGCACTGTGCTCCAGAGCCTGCCCTGTCCCAGAGTTTTCCAGCTGAAAGAGTTAATTGAACCTTTCTTGTCAGCCTTATTCGACATAACTTTTCTGAGTCTTATTAGAAGTTAGCACTTGAACCTCAAGTGGTTACTTGAAGACCTCTGTTAGATGAATTCCTACTTTAAGTACATTGACACTGATTGAGTTATAAGAGGAACAGAATTGGTCCTTTGCCTTTTTTGCTGTTATCCACAATAGGCAGCTCTATTTTTCTGCATAACAAGTACCAGAATATTGAATACAATGGCTGCCAAGAAATGCAGAAAAAACAGATTTACATGTTTTTCCCTTTATTTCCATCATCTGACCTTTGCTTTTTATGTCTTAGGAGCAAGCTGCAATTTTATTTACATGTATAATCTAGATGAAATGCTAGTTTGTGTAGAAAGCTATGTGGGCTTTGATCTTTGAACCTGATTTTCCATTTTTTTTTTCAAGGCAAAACATAATGAATTAATGGAAACATGGAAACATTTGGTTTTAAAATTATTCCCATTTCATGGTTCTGATTCTTTCAGCCCAGGCCAGATTCTTTATGCTTCCCTAGAGGCTTGAAGCATTAGTTCATAGTCTAAAATATTGTGTCCTGACATAGTAGGTACTAAAATCACTCATATTGCCTCTTCAATAATGATAGCTTTGGAATCCCCACGGAAGTACTTGACTGCAATGAAGGGTGCTACTACTAGCCACCTCAAATTTGTATGAAGTATAAGTAGTGAGAAAATTAATTATTAAATTATGAAAACAGTGGAATTCAAATTATTAGGAACAGAGCAAAAACTAATAGGGAAAGGGAATAAGTACTACGAGAGTCAACAAGAAAAAGTAAATCAGATAATAATCTAGGCATGGTTTATGGTGGGGGAGAGGAGTTTAAAAAGAATCACAGAATTACAGAATGGCTTGGGTTTGAAGGGACCTTAAAAACCATCTTCTTCTAACTGCCCTGCCATGGACAGGAACTTCCACAAGACCAGGTTGCTAAAAGCATCATCCAATCTGGCCTTGAGCACTTCCAGGGATGGGGCATCCACAACTTCTCTGAGCAACCTGTTCCAGTGCCTCACCATCCTCACAGTAAAGAATTTCTTCCTAATAGCTAATCTAAACCTACCCTCTTTTAGTTTGAAGCCATTCCCCCTTGTAAATATGAGTATATGCCCTTGTAAATAGCCTCTCTCCACCTTTCTTGCAGGCTTCCTTCATGTACAGACAGGAAGGTCACAATTAGGTCACCTTGAAACCTTCTCGTCTCCAGGTTGAACAAACCCAATTCTCTCAGCCTTTCCTCATAGGAGGGGTGATCCAGCCCTCTAATCATCTTGGTGGCTCTCCTCTGGATTCGCTCCAATAGGTCCATGTCCTTCCTGTTCTGGGGACCCCAGAGATGGACACAGCACTGCAGGTAGGTTCCCCAAGGTCTCAGACCCACAACTTAGTACATTGACTCTTTTCATTCACTATGATCAATTATGGATATTTCATTTATATTTTCAAAATCTTGAATTTTTTACTTCTATGTATCTGCCTAGACTTGGCTGATTGATAGTGTACAAAGAATACCTAATTTCCACCCCAAACTTTGTGTCTAGGCTATGCAATCTTCCCAAATTTATATCCAAAATGAAAATAATATGGTACTGATACATGCTAAGTCTTAGTCTTTTTTGGTCAGGAATTTTTTACAAAACAACAGTAAAAAGCCCACAGTATTGAAATGGAGAAAATTATGAAGAAAGAAAAATAGAGTGCTAACCTGTGCATATAGTTCTTACTAAAGTAAAGCATCAATTTTAACATGAATTTTTTAATTCTGTATAAATTTATTGAAAAAATCTTTCATATCTATGTCTCCATACATAACAAGCATACTATTGTGATAAAACAATATTATTTTATCTAAAACTGAACATGAGAAGGTTCTTCACAAGGATTCTGTAAGTAATCAAAACAAAAATAATATGGGTTTACTGACATATCTGTTTTATTAATTTTTTTTTAAAATTCAGATGGTTTTACTAAATGTCTTTTTTGTTATCTCTGTCCCTACTGCTTTACAGATGATCACAAACTTAGTATCTCTGGGGCAGGAACAGGGAGTATAACCCCCTTCCGAATTGCATGATAGTATTTTGCGACCCAATTAATGGGCAGTAACAAATCATCAAAGCAATCCAGGTGGTTACTATGAAAGAGGGTAGTTTTTTAAAAGGGATTTAAAAAGCACAAACAAAAAAAAAAGGAGCAAGAATCTAGGGCACTTTTCAGAGGACACCATATACAACTCAAGAGCAACAATGACATTAACTGTGAGACAACAGCTCAGCACAAAGTGTCTGGGCAGTGGAGCTCTGCTGCTTCAGTGAAAGCTACTACCTGTTACCATGCAGTGACTATCAAAGAGAGAAAGTTCCCTCAAAAACAAACAAACAAAAAAAAACCACAAAAAAACCCCAATACAAAACCAACCAAACAAAAAAAACCCAAAACAAAAACCCAAAACAAAAACAGACAAAAAAAACCACCAAAAAACCCAAACCAAGATGATTAAAAGCTTACTTATACGCAAACTCTTTTTCGCTCTGACTTCAATATTATAAAAATTACCTCTCAGTTCCTAAACATTGAATTTACAGGTGACCAGCTAATCACATCAGCTTTCGATAGCTTTTTCATTATCCAGCAACAATACCAATTCTGGTTTTGACTTGGAGGTCATATTATTTCTTGATTGCATTGGTTAAACTGAAAATATACGTATATTCTAGTCCTAATTCTTCATATGATTTTAGGAAACAGGACTGCTTTGTCAATACTATATTTGAAATTAACTCTAGAGTACATACATTCCTATTGGTCCATTGTTTCTGTCAAGGTGGGAAAGATGAGCAACGCAAGTACAGTAGCTAGGGATGTTATACAGCAAATGTGGTTAAATTCAGTCAAACTCTGCAGTTCAGAAATTTTTTTTTTCCAAATGCTCCTGGAATGAGGAAAACAGTTTCAAAAAGCAGCTCCCAGTCAAAACTGAAGGAGAGGAGTATATCTCCCTACATCTTTTAAAGCCTCTTGGAATTGTTGAGTAAACCTCCCATCAGTCTGTCAGATGCCAAGCTTCCCAAGACAAATGAAACTATCTCAGTTTTGCAGGACTTGTAAAGCAAGAACGTATGTAACCTGCTTTTTAAAAAACACACATGTTGCAAATAGAGATATCATGTGTACTGACATTTCTCCATTACAGCTTAAAGAAACATCCTGTGTGATGCCTATGTGCTGCGCTGTTAGCTCAGTTTGGGATTTTCTAAACACCGGGTTTGCTTTCAAAGAATAACACTCTGGTTCCCATACAATACATAAGAGTCTGCTGGCTCTTCAGCTGGGAAACAAAGTTAAGAATGTGTGGGCTTTGGCTTCAAAATTAACCATGTTTTAGTAATCTAGTATATTAAACTGTTTCTTATTAATGTATCATGCAAATACTCTGCAGTCCTCCCGCAAGTCTGACACTTTCCCAACATATCAATAGCAAATGTTCTGTGAAATGCAACTTTTCTGATCTAGGCCACCCTGACTTTCAGTGTGATCTCAACCCACCATTCAAATCTTCATGGCAGATGCAGAATGGGGTTCTTCTTTAATAAGGGAAACAATATAGAAAAAAAAGTTTCTTGCTAGTTTGATTCCTTCAGCAAAGGAATCAGCAAAGTTTGTTTCCTTCAGCAAAGAAACTGCTGGGGTTTTTTACTTTTTTTTTTTTCCTTAATTATGGCTGGATAGAATCAAGTTTGCTATGTTTACAGAATCAGCATGTAAGGTAATGTAGGGAGATGGTTGGTATCAGCTAGGTTGGTAACAAGCTGATTTCAAATACAATTTTGAAGTGTGTCAGCTTAATCCCAGCTGTTTTCTGTTTTAATGCAGATGAGATGGAGAATGCACCCAGGGAACTTTTGTTACATGACAAATAAGCTTTGTAGAGGCTCTGCAACAACTGTCCCCATATTCCAGAGTAGATTTTTATTTAATATCGCTGTTGCCAAGCCATCCAGCTTCACATCCCTTCTCTGGATGATGGATGTGTCTATGTGAACACATGGCAGTATCTTTTTGAGTTACAAGAGCTATTTGTAAGCAGGTTGGGTAGATGCTGGCTGCAGAAAGCAGGTCAACTTGCCCTGCTAGTCAAGAGGTTTTGTGGTTTGCCCTGGGCTAAAAGCTGCCTCACCTTGATTGCTACCAGCACCAGCCTGAAGTTCATGCCTGCTGTTCCAAAGCCACCTCTGCACACTGTGCTGCAGCCTGCAGTCCAGGTGTGGCCACAGGTTCTGGCCCAAACAGTAAGCCATTTAAAATAGCATATGAAGGGTATGGGAGGAATATAGCCATTGCTATTTAGTTTTCATATACTTATGCTTTACATCTCTTTACACTAGAAATAAAGCCATAGTATTATCTACTCTCCTCTGCCTCAACCATATAATCTCTCAGAGGTTTTCTGTAGGCACTGTTGCAAAAGAGAACTTTGAGCAATTATTAAAGAGGGTAACAAATTCTAATTTTTAGCTATTACATGTGGAAAATGCAGTTTTTTATTTCCCTTCTGTTTTTAATATTCTCTGTTTGGATGCACTATGGTTTTTCCCCCATGAAACATATAGTTATAACTTCACAAAGCCAATACTAACAGTGCAGGAGAGAAAAGCCATGTGAGTTGTGCAAAGGCAGATCCAGGGTGACTAAGTGGCTGAGCAGAGGAGTGAGTTCAGAGAAATAACAGTGCACACATTAGAGGTGGAAGGCAAATTAAAGAGCTTTGGAAGCTAAGGTGGGGTTGGATGCTGACCAGACACTGGTACCTGGAGCACACAAATGAAAAACAGAGAGCAATGCTATGATAGGTAACATGGGGCAGGGAGAAAAAAATAACAGATATGTTTCACCTGAACTGCATGCCACAGTGGAGGTGACAGGTTCCAGTGGCCACTCATGGACCACACAAACATTTCACCTCTTGCCTCTTTAGATATGGATGGGAGATGCAATAAATAACCTCAGCAAACAATAGAGTCCCTCCGCAGTGCTCTTCAGTGCCAAGTCTAAGAGAATTGCTGGACTCTTTTTTCTTTGTTTGCTCCTTCTTAGATCTAGCTCTTGGAGTTAGGAGATGATGAGGAACAATGCTTTGGAAAAACACAGGCTACTGCTCAACGAAGTTCTGTTTGTACCAGTAAGAGTTTGACCTATAACAAAACCTAAGTGTGTAATGTCCTCTGCCATATTTCATTCTGCATCCATTCTTAACTAATAGGTACTATAGCTGTGTCCTCTTACTTCAGCAAATGCAAAGTTGCTATAGTTGTAAAGGACAAAGAGCTTTGGGCTCAGGCATAATACAAGAGAGGACAGAAAAATGAGGAGGAAACTGCCTTTGCTAGGCTTATTTGGGTTATGCCTTTTTCTACCCCCAAAATTGAAAGCAACTGGAAATACTTAGGAAATTCAAGAGATTTAGGGGTTGTTTTTACAGCAGATGAAAACAACTGACCCAAATGCCTCTATATTTTAAAGCTCCAAGGTAGGAGCATATTAAAAATAACCAGGTCCTCTAGGTTCTATTGCCTACAGAAAACTTAAACCTAAAATAATTGTTTTCTAAAATTTATTTCCTTTAACATGTGTACAAGATTAAGTGGTTACAAATAGAAATATTAGATATTCTGAAATATTTATGGTGAATATCTGAGTTGCTTATTCTGGCAGCTTGTATAAGAAGGGATCAGTAGGATCCTCTGTATCCCAGAGATACAGAAAGAAAAAAAAGAGTAAGAAAAAAGAACAGGATAAAATGAATTCAGAGTAAATTGCAGAGCATACCTCTGTTTCCGTTCCCTGGTAAAGACAAGACACTATACGCATACTGCAAGACTAATCTAAACTTGTTTTCCAAACAATGTACTTGAATGAGCAATTGAAACAAGTGGGTGTAATTCTAACATTTTCTGTTTGCAATGCAACTATATCTGGTTCATTTCACCTTCCCCCCCTCTCCCCTACCCATTTAATACGAATTTCTTTACCTTCTGGATTATAAAGTATGGTCACATGCCCTCTAGTGAGCTACACAACAACAGCATCTCGATAGGTGGAGAATTGTCAGCTCATTGAAGAGATGCTTGTTTACACTACCATGTGCTATTTTCCTCTCAAAGGTATTGAGCATGTTTTAAACTCAAGCCTTCTGAATCACCCAGCTAGGACCTTCAGTATCATGTCTTTTTAGATGGGATCATCTGTCCCCTGTTAGGCAGTACCTATTTGGAAATGGAGGCCTGCTAGTGCTTAGGAAATAGTGCTTGCGGCAAGTAGCTTTGTACAATGCTAACACTTGACTGGAGGACTCAGTCTTCCTCTCCAATGGGCTCTCATTAAATACGTGGAGATATTTCACAGGTTACATGTACCTTCTATGCCACAGACTGGCAGCTCCTGCTTTAAAGCAATGCTCTCGTTCTAGTTAGATAATTCAGGTCTCAATCAGCACCTTCACCGTTCACATGAGTAAAATTTAAGATGTACTTCAAAGTTTACAGGATTGAATTAAAACACAGGGTTACCCAAATTTTACCACAGTTCCTTTTTGCTCATTTATGCCCCTGCAATGCATTATTACCCACATCCTTAAAGAGTCTTACTCTGTCATAATCCATAATATTTGGCCTGATGGTAATAAAGCCTGATTCACATGAAAAGAATAAGAATTGATGTTGCTATTGCCAATGGTAATAATAAAGTATCCCATTCACATGATACAAGTTACAGATGCTCGGAACATAGGATTCCTATTTTATGATAATTTTTATCATTCTCCATAATTAATAAAAACTGTGGTACAAATATTCCAAAAGCAGTAACAAATAAGGAAACAGAGAAAAATTTAGTCTTAATGTTGTTTCCCTAGATACGCTCAGAAAATGGCATAATACATCAGGAAAATTAACTTCTGACTTACAGATTATATAGTACATTTGGAATGCCAGTCTCATCTGAAAAGTATAAAATGCCTTTTTGAAATGTTAATTAAATTTTTTTGTGACAAATGAGGAACTATTGTATCCAGTTACGCAACACAAGTAACTGTCACTCCCTACTTTGCCATGTTACCAGCTTCATACCAAAAAGCAGCACAGCAAATTTATTTTTCAATTGTTAGACTTTGTCATATTTTCCAGCCATTAACTTGTGACCATACACTTTCATGAAGTCCTCCTTCAGCTATGTTAGATTCAGCTGTGCACTTAGCTGGTGGCTTGAATGCATTTCAGCTTGAAACTATGGTCTCACCTGTCTAAAGAGATGCATCAGTTCTAAAATCCTTTTTCCATAGGGAATAGCTGAAGATTATAAATATGATTTTAAATAAGATATAAGTCTATATCCTCTATGTAGGAATTTACATAGAAGTTACTACTGCCGTCTGAAAATCTTGTCAACCCAACTAGAGCAGGAGTTGGAATTTCTCCACATTGGGCAACCATAAATATTATTCATATGAAGATGGTTATCTGGATACAGCAAGGCAGTTATTCTGGGGGAAATTATGGCTGATAGCATAAAAAATCTGGTTAGTAATCCAAGTGACATCTTGGAATATGTAAAAGATTAAGTAACAATGTCTGGAATGGACTAGATCAAGACAAATCCAATGGGAACTTAAGTGGCTAAAAGAGCACTAAATAATCTCAGGAATCCATCTAAAGATTCAAGATGAAAACAACCCCATTCTTTTGCTTATATTCCATTGGTCTGGTTCACAGTTTTGTTGTTGATGGATGCCTATCTCTTTAGTCAACGTCTAGCCTGTCTCTTTAGCCAATACTTTATAGCAATAAAACACATTATTTATATGAATAAAATTTGCTAGCAACAAAATCTGATCCTTACCAAATATGGTCTCCTTTCTTTGTGTAGCCCATCATGGTTCATAAGCAAAGGGAAAAAAACCACAAAGTTTTACTATTCACATTAGAAGGCTTCATAACAGATGAATGTTTATTTCCAAAGCTTTCACACATAAGTAGGGATCAGAACGTGTTCAGGGTAAAGTATAACTACGTTTTACTTGAGAGGAAAGAAGAACTTCTCTCCTGTATTAAAAATGGTTTGCTGAATTTTCCTACCTACCTTATATCCCTACCAAACTGGAAAGTTCATGATCCTGAGGTAACTCAGGGATTTGGAAATCTTCACGAGACAGCCTTGACCTGGTGTATGCACACATCATTTTCACAAATACTTATTGATTTTTAGTATCAGTCCTGCTGCCTCACCTTTCCACCTAAGAAGAAGCAGCGTTTTGCAATTTGCCAGTCCCTGTTGATTAACTCTGTGTGAAAATGTTATTGTCACATTCTTAAATGTTATTTTCACATTATTAAAATTTCACCTAAACCTGCAGACAGGCAACATAATATGCCAAAATAATTCATTTATAAACTGCTAAATAAAACAGCACAGCAATTACCATTCATCTCTTCTCATCTGAAACCTTTTATCCCAGCCCTTCTCACTAATTCAGTGTTTTGTAATGGTCTAGAACCATCTCCCTACTGCTTTAAAACATTTACAGGGATGATAATTAACAAAATAACTTGAGCCCATCAAGCATAATCATCTCGGTAACTAAGATAATTCAACTTCTAAAAACCCAAGCTAGGCAGTTTTCTCTGAATGACTGTGGTATTGTTTTAATTCTCTTTTTGTTCATGCCCTAACTTAAAGAACTGTGCATATAGGTTTCAGAGCTGCTGAGATCCTGCAGCTCACCCTGCCTTCACGAAGGTCTTTCCATGGCTCTGACATAAAGACATTGGAGGAGAGCAGTAATAGTAGTTAACCTGAGGTATGCATTTGGAGTCCCAGTAGAAGACATAACAGCTCACCCTCTCCTCTCAAGATGACTAAATTATGTTACCTGCTGTGTTCAAGTCTTTATATATTTTAACTGCTTGAAGGTAGAGAGGGGTTTGGGGGTTTTACAAAACATCACCTGATCCATAAAAGAGATATTTTCTGAAAAGTTATGAACAAGGTTGAAGCATTTGCCTCCTCCATAAACTCTTTCAGGAACTGTTGAGCTGATTAGAGATGATGCTGGCACAGGCTTACCTGCTGCCCTCTAGATAACAGGGATCATAAGAGCAGATCCCATGCCATTTCTGTGTCAGGTCTCAATAGCATTCCTGCCTAAGTCTGGTGGTGTAGGACAGGAAAATCTCTGAAAACACCCTCACAGGCAATAAAGGATAATCAACTGTGCTTCAAAAGAAGTTAAGCAGAGCTCTGAAGACGGAACAAGAAAGGAGTCTACATACACAAAATTTGAATTGTGTCATAAATCTAATCTATGTCTCTCATTCAGACTTAACTGCCATGCTCTTGCTCTAATGAAGTACAAGGCCAACATATTCTACCCACCTTCACCGAAAGTCAGTAATAAAGCTGTATGTGTCTCTGTGCAGCATCAAAACAGATTTCACATTATTGTTTCAAATAGCAAGAGGACTGAATGGAAAGATGTCTGTATTTTCTTAATAGCTGTAACCACACTATGTAGCACATGTCAAAATTCTGAAAAGAGAACAGATTCCCAATGCTTTGTACAATGTATATGGTTTCTTTACTTTGATGTCTTTGGTTCTTTATTGTATTAAATTATCTGGATTTTAAAAAGACCAAAAAAAAAAAAAAGGAAGGCTGTCTTCTGACTTATTACTGAACTGTCAAACATTATTTGAGCTAAGAGAACAACCAGGGCCTCCATAAAAATTTTAGAGAGTGGAGGAGGGAAGAAGGAAAGTTGGTAAATATCCTGTCTATTTGCACAGTTAGGTATTTCAGTCACAAAGATTGCAGTGGGAATGACATTGTTCTAAGAGTCATTGTAAGTGACTTCTAAAATTCACATAAAAAGGGATCTACCCTATCACTCCTCAGGGAAATCCTGCATCCCTCTCCCGCTACCATTTTCTGCAGTTTTCCTACCTCTCCTACATTCCCTAGAGGGACAGGATGAAGTGGTGTTGGCAAGTGTCTCTGATCACTGCTTTGGGAATAGGGGTGAGATTTCTTGCATGTTTTTTCTTCTAACAAACAAGCATGATAGAGAGAAAAGATCCATTTCTCTCTTTTTAATATCTAGGGGAAAATGCAAGCCAACAGGAGTTATTTTGCTCTGTTGATGTTTTCTCTTTACCTGGAGCATCTTTGGAGTCAGTACCAGCTGCTGCAGAGAAAGGTTTTGGTGCCCTAAAGAGAGATTTATGACTTCAGGAGAATAAATAAGTGAGAGGAGCACAGAAACCTCATAGGGAAAACATTCTGCTGCCATGGCAGAGAGCTGTACATCAAATAGACCTGTCTCTGCAGAGGAGTTGAAAAAGTGCTCCTTCATATCACTCATACAAAAAGTGGATAAAAAGTGTGGCCCTTTGAAGTCAAAGGCAAAACTCCAGGTGACTTGTGCCTGACCAGAGTTTCAGCTTTAAACTCAAATTTGAACATAAATTTAACAAATCACCAGGCATAATATGGTTCAGGTTATTATAAAATAGTCATATAAAATAGGCACTGAAGCAGAGGTCTCCCTCATCCTTCACTCTGGCTTATTCAGTGGGAGTTTCCATATGTTCTACTTGCTATGCAGCTCAATAAAGGCACAAATTTCAGCTTCTAATCCTGAAAACAGAGTCAGCTTTCACTGAACTGAATGTTCCCTTTTGTATAAATAGTCCCTAAAGTTCACATTAAAGGATCTGGAATCTGCTGGCCTGGCTTAAGATCACCTAGGCCCTGGACATGCATAAATCTCTGTCTATAACATCAGAAATGTCCAAATGCTAGGAGATTGGGATAAATTCCCATTTTGGGGCAACAAGAGGGAGAATTAAGAGTTTAAATGGAAAAATGTTAGTGGAAGTGACGTGAACTTACATGTCTGCAATTGATCATATTTAATAAACATTGATCATGTATTTCTTGATCTAGAGCCAATGGCTAATACAAGCAAGAAAAAATGTAAGCTTCTCCACCCTCCTTGTGCTGCTTGTGAGCCTGACAAAGAGCGGGAATGGAGAAGGTCAATATTTAGTCCTGTGGTACAAGCAAAGCACAGGTTGTAGGCAACAGAGTGCAAATTTCTTGGGGCATTGCATGGTAAATGAGTTCCCAGAGGGCTCCAGGCAGCAATGGTTAGACCACTTCTTATAGCTCAGGTGGAGTCTGCTGCTTTTCTTAGTGCAGACAAAGCATACATTTTCTTTTCTAATTTCCTAGGTAAAATCTTTGATATGTAAAATAAATAGAGCTAGAAAGATGATTGTTAGACACGTAACATTGAGGAAGCTCTAGTATTTTTCCCTTTGAATTTCAAAACTTAGAAGAGTTTCCTTAAAGAACTCACATACAAAAACTCATAATGCAGACCAATATCATGTGTTTTATATGCTCTATTTTAAAGTCTACAAGCACAATAGCAAGGACATTACTAACACTAGGAAATTAGCTCAGATTGCACGAGATAGGGCAAGCCATTGAATGCTGGTGGAGCAAAGCAGGAACAAGGCAATTGGCTTTGCCAGCTAATCCAACATGCTATAGACCTATACACTGAAGCTCCAGTTCCAGCCTTTCAAGTGTTAGCATCAGGGCCAGCTTAGGCAACTCCTTCCTAATACTCCCTCCTTTCCATGCCTTCTCTCAACTGAGGTAGTTCAGTTGTCCATGTGGAAAACCAGAAGAAATTAGTCATAGAGAAACGCAAACAATTATGGATGTTTACAAAAATAATCTTACACAAATGAAAGCAAAAAGGAGTTATTTTAACACAGAGCTCTCCGATGATCTCGTTTGCCATGCCACATGACAGCAGCATCAGCAGTACTGTGGGCCAGCATGGGAGCAGAAGAAACTGCTGGAATCAGAAGGCCAAGCAATGGATGGTACAAGGAAGGCTGCCTGCAGTCACAGGCTCTCAGCCAGATTAATGCTTGTTTCCCATTGATAAATTAAGTCCCATGAATACCACTGAAAGCAGATCTGGGAGTGCTGTGAAAGTCTGATGTTTAACACTGCTTAGGAAAAACTCAAGGTACCTTAAAAGATGAAAATTCATAGCTCTGGCTTAAAGGAGGTGATGGCCAGTGACGGTTTCGCACCTTGGTAGCAACTCTGACTACACCTGACTACGTAGTTTGCTATATCACTCACAGTCATTGTTGCATGTACAGACCAATGCTATATTGAATATATTACAGGAAAAAAAAAAGAGGCAGGAAAAATGGTTTAAATGCGTTTCTTAAGGTGTGTTAGGCTTGCAGCAGAATTGCCAGAGCTGACCATACCTGAGTGCTATCATTTGCTAGGCTGACATCACAAACAATTTTGGAGCCTGCTGTAGTGCAGGCTACTAAATTAAAATTGCTTGACTAGACTTCCTTCTAATGAAACCAAGAATTATATAATCTCTTAGTAAGAAGCATATTTAAACAGAAGCTTGAAAAAAAGATGCAGTTTTCTTCTAATATTCTTTAAAATGCTTTTTCCTTCTGACTTTCAAGAATTTAACACTGAAGCCTCTACAACTTAATGTAAAAAAAGTCTATTTCTATGTGAAGACTAGCACTTGAGAGGTCTTGACTTTATTCATTGTTGGAATTCACATGAAGAAGTCATGTAAATACTGTCTTATAACTCCACGTGTAAATTCATCCTAACAGAGGCACTTATAGTTTAAGGGGCATTTTATTCGCCATGGAAAATTGAAGGATAGTGTATGGCAGTTCACACAGAGTATTTTAGACTCCTGAAGATAAATGTGACACAAAAAGTTCTCAGCAAAAGCCAACAAAGCAAGCAGTTATCATAGAACCATGGAATACCCTAAATTGGAGGGGACTCACAAGGATCATAGAGTCCAGCTCCTGGCTTTGCACAGGACAGCCCCAAAAATCACAACGTGTTTCTGAGAGCCTTGTCCAAATCCTTCTTGAACTCTGGCAGGCTTGGTGCTCAGCAGTCAAATCACGGTGCATCGTTTCAAAGTCATAAAGCTGAGTTCACAGCAGAAGTGTTCACCATTTAAAGTCAGCCCTTAACAAAAGCAATTGCTGAGTTAAACGTTTTTCTGCTGCTATACTTAGGAGATGGACACAACAGCCATGGGGAAATTCCAAGCTGCAAAATCACCCTTGGTGGTTTTGGCCTCAGTCACATCCTGCTCCAAGGTATAGGAGAGTAGCTGAGTGCTCTTCTAGTGAGGGGAGGAGGAGGCAGCTGGGGAACATACCATCTTTCCTAACAGGGAGGAAAAAAACCAGAAGTGACACCACATGGCATGTTCTAGCCTGCATGTAGGTAAACTGGTGGGGTTTTAATGTGCAAACAGCAAAACAGCACATCAACTCCCTCTGTAATTTAAAATATCAGAAAAGTAACAAAACTGAATATTTGTGTCATGATTTATGAAATTGCAACACTTGCAATACCAGCAATTTTGCCCAGAGCTTACCCCTCCTTATGTAGGGATGTGGGAGCTCATCCCTTCAGGAATCAGAGATAAAATGCATGAGCCATCTCTTTAACCAATCCCTCACCAAACTCAGTATCCTCAAAATCCCACACTCCAGCATAATAGAGAGAAGAATAAGAAACACTGTTTTTTACTCTCTGAAACATCCTATGTTTCAAGTCGTTCCTTGTGTTTAATACCTGAGATGAGGAAAACCATCACTGAGGCAACATCATTTAAAGCAAACTTCTTACATCTCTTGCTTGAAGTAAGCAGGCAGTGTGCCCTTGTGGCCAGGAAGGCCAATAGAATCCTGGAGTGCATCAAGAAGAGTGTGGCCAGCAGGTGGACAGAGGTGATTCTGCCCCTCTACTTGGCCCTAGTGAGGTACATCTGGTTCTGGACTCCTCAGTACAAGAAAGACAAGGAGCTACTGGAGAGGGTCCAGTGGAGGCCACAAAGATGATTAGGAGTCTGGAGCATATCTCTTACAAGGCGAGACTGAGGCAGCTGGGCCTGTTTAGTCTGAAGAAGGCAAAACTGAGAGGGGATCTCACTAATGCATATAAATATCTCAAAGGCAGGTGTCAAAAGCTGGTGCCAGACTCTTCTCAGTGGTGCCCAGAGACAGGATGAGGAGCAATGGTCATAAACTGAAACACAAGAAGTTCTACCTCATCATGAGGAAGAACTTCTGTATGTTGAGGGTGGCAGAGCACTGGAACAGGCTGCCCAGGGAGGTCATGGATTCTCCCTCTCTGAGACATTCAAACCCCATTTGGACAGGTTCTTACATAACCCGTTCTAGGTGACTCTGCCTTGGCCGGGGGTTGGACTGGATGATCTCCAGAGGTCCCTTCCAACTCTAACAATTCTGTGAAATCTAATTTTTTTTAAAGAAAACACACAACCTATTTGTAAGTAAGGATGTCTGTATAGTAAATGTCTGTCCTGTTACTGCTCAATCATTTCCACTCCCATTGTTTAGATTCTGCTACCCTCTAAAATAAATACCTCCCTCATATATGGATAGAATGTATACATTATTTTTTAAAGGGAAGTCAGAACAGAGATTATGGTATGAGGAGTGAACATTGAAGTCTTTCCTACCTATTAAGACATTCCCAGCTTTGCTTTGTCTTTTCTTACCTGTTTCATTCTTCTTGCAGTTGTACTCTTTGAAATAGTGTTGATGTCCTTACTTGTTTGTGTTTCTTCTATTCCATCATGTTTCCACTGCAAAACACATCTCTCTGGGATAGCTTAACTCTCATTTGGGGAACTCATAGAGCTACCTTATCTCCATCATTTTCCCCTATCTTGCTCTGAGCTTCCATCTCTTAGTGTGACTGTGCTTACATGTAGCACAATGGAGAAATATGACCTGAAACACGAATATCAGTGTGAGAAATTTTCCTTCAGAAAGAAATTACAGTCTCCATTAAACCTTATAGATTAATATTTAATTCTTGGGACTGTGAACACACATAATATCAAGACCTTTACACAGAAGCTACACAGGAGCCATGCTTCATGTATACATGTAGCCATGTATTGCTAGCATCAACCCCTGGACTGCGTGGATTTCTCAGATTTGTGTGGCAGGTTTCGTTTGATCAAAAAATTAAAATGTACACCTCAAGTTTACTTCAGCATACTTTCAGAACTGCCTGGGAATGTTACATTCTGAAACCAAGGTATTTCTATGAAGTTAGGACTCAACAGCTGAATGTTTGTAGTTATGTTTTCAATTATAGCATTAAGCCCAGCAGTTTAAAGCCAAGACTCCTAATTTACAACAGTACTTGTTAATTTACAACACTGAGCTTGTATAACGTTTAAGTAAACACTGCACTTCTGGATGACAGAAAGCTAAACAATGAAATAAAACTTCAGAAACATATCTACTCCTGCAGTTTTCAAAGAACTTCCAGTTCTCCAAAAACAAACAGTTCCCAGCTGCCCAGCATTTATACTCATGCATCCTGTACCTCTAAATATGTAGAGAGAAAGGGACCAACAACCTAAATCCTTTTCATTCAGAAGATCCATCAAACCAGATTTTAAGGTAAAAGTCTGCTTTCATCCACTGTATTTAATTTTGTTTTGTGAAGGGAGGGAAATGTGAAGAAGAAAATAAACACAAATTATAAACATGAAATGTACTTCAATTTTACTACTGAAAAGTCAACTCTTTGTTTCAATTAAGCTAAATCCTAGTCTTTCTAACAAGCATCTGAGCTGAAGACAACTCCCTCATGTTTCAGCCTTCTGTGGCTGAAACAAGTCAAACTGCCAACTCTTCTTCTTAACCATCAATTGCTTCACCTCCTTTCCCATTACAATTTAAAAAAAGTTTCACCTACCCAACCTCATTTTCCTCTGTAAAATGCAACTTTCCTCTTCTAACTCTTGCCAAGACCTCAATATGAGGGCTGATCGAATAAATGGAAGCTGGTCAGAATATCAATTTTTCAGAAAAAATATCTTCAATGTGTTTTTCTAAAAGTCCAAAATAAGATGTCAATAGAAACAGACTACTTTTCAATGAGTTACTGGAATTGTTGCAAAAGGCATACACTTCATTTGAAACAACTGATTTAACTGAAAATCTATTTTTTTACTAAACCATCCCAAAAGCCAGTTGTCTAAAAAACTCTGCAGAGGATGATGCCCTTAAGGTCTAACTCGGTTTTCTCCTCAAGTCTATAAAATCAGAGCTTTCAGAACTTTTGAGCTTTATACTCAAATAAAGCGGTTTGGGGAACATTTCAATATGGAAGCCCTCGAAGGGCTAAGAATGCAGAAAATGTGTTTCACAACAGTCTTCAATGGTACACAGTATGAAGAAAGGACTCAGAGACTGGAAAAGCTGAGGCATGTTCAAAGAAGTTGTGAGCCTGAGGGCAGGTTTTGCAAAGCCTAAATAATGACTTGAATAGCACTGGCGAGCCACGGAATAGGACCAAGAGCATCAAAGGCCTCTTAGGGAGAAATGGGATAGGACAGTGGCTTCACAATGGTTTTGTGAATATGCACTATTCAGGATCTATAATACCATAACTAATCAAAAAGGGTTTAATAGACATTATTCTTTGGGATGGGTGGGAGGGTGTTTCAAGTTACCAACAACATTTTGTCCTTTGGGAATATTTTGCATATTTGTAAGCAGAATGTTGAGTAACAGCCTAGGAAAATGCCCTCCAGACTCACTCCTGGGTCTCTGGAGCAATCCAGCTAGAAACATATACAGCCTAGTCCAGAGAAAAGTCAAGATCAGCAACTCCCTCTCAAATGGATGGGATTTTTGAGCGTGCAACATCCCACAGTGGGCTGAGCCCTTTAAGTTGCAGTAATTACAGACAGCTCTCTGACTTGGGCAGGGAAAGAAATTTGGGGTTGGCAACCTGAATAGCATACTGCCCAAACGCCCATTCAGCTACTGTCTGAAGACAGAAATCCTTACACTAATTGTTTGTTCATTTTTGAGGGCAAAATTCCCAGGGACACCAGTGGGATTCTGCCTATGTTAACAAGGGCTTCAGGCTCTGAGTTATTACTGATCATGACTGAGAAAGGCATTAAAAAATAACAAGGATACTCTCCAGCAAGATCAAATATCATATATATAGCTTTAAATTTTGAGAGTTTTATCTTTTTTAGGGTCTATAACAAAGAAGAAGACATATCAGATTGAGGTGACCTCAAAAAGAGCTGACACTCATATTCAAGTACAACACTACAAGTAATAAATATTTCCAATTGACAAAGTCAATTCCTACCAAAAAACCCAATCAAACAAAAAACCTCACAACCCAGAAATACAATGGGTAAAATATCACCACATCGCAACAGTTGAACAGGAATGAAAAGCAAGCACTAAGAGCTAAAATAACTACTGAGGGACAGGAAGCTTAAAGCAGAAGGCTTAACATGAACTCGAGAAAGGAGGGATGCAATGCTGCAAATGTAAATGTTAGTATTTTACCAAAATAGATTAAGTTAGACTAAAACATAAGCAGCAGTTAGTTACATAAGCCAATTTGCTCTCTCGTAACAGGGCACATGCCTAAAAGAGATGCAGTAGATGTCACAGTTGAAGCAGAGCAAGTTTTTTAACAGTCTCCCTTGACATTTTCATAAGCCACCAGAGGAGACAGACTAGAGAAAACACTGTGTTCAAGGAGTTCTTATTAATGGCTCACTAACTGGAAATATGCACACATATGGATATTTAGATATCTATATATCTAGATAGATATAGAAATATACATATACATATATATATATGTATATATAGGTGTAACCAAGGAGCTTGTCCTCAGTTGGGTGTTTCCAGTATTTTAAATAGCAACCTGAATTATAACTATATTCAGGGAATTAAATAAACACTCTGAGTGGAAAAGGGCTACAAGGGCAATGAAGACAACAACTAGTTTTCATAACAATACTGGCAATGTTGAGAAATAATCCATGTTTAAAAGAAAAACAACCAACAGCCACAGGGTTGTGACTAAAGAGTGCAAAATGCATATTAATATGCTTTTACTTTTCCATTTAGCGGAAATAGAAAGCACATGAAAGAGCATACAGCTGATAAAGTCTACCCACAGTTAGACCACACAAAGCAAGGAGCCTAAAAAGAATTGCCAGAAAAATATATCATCTTCTTAATTAGCGAGAACTTGTAACAACCCATGGGGCTTCAGGCAATACCAGAGAAACACAAATGAGAAAGCATAAATGACAGCTAAAATTAAAAAAATAGAGAGGCATGAAATAAATATCTGTTCTCTTTCTTGCCTCCTTGTTTTCAAGCTTGTTATTATGTCTTGCAAGTTCAGGAAGAAACTGTACTATCCAGTTCGTTTTATTTCACCCAGGGTTGTTGCAAGGTCACATGAAAGAGGATGGTGTTGGTGAAGGGTTGGGAACAGCTGATGTAACATTGTGTAGGGATGCCACTAGCAAAACAGAGAAGAAGCTCAGTATGAAAGTGTGGCACAGCAAATTCCACCACTCCTACCTCCTGTAGGGAAGAGCATTTCCATCAGTCCGGCCTCTTTCCTCAGTTGTCCTCCCTTGGGCTCCAAACACCCTGTCAGTACGCATATTCCACATTCCTCTGGCCTATAAAAGAGATATTAATACATTCCTAGCATGGCATTCAGGAGAAAAGTATGCCCAAGAGATGAAATTATACTCCCAACTCTCTCAAAGTGAGCTACGGTTCATCGCTATCAGGAGATACAGACAACACATTGGAAGAAACATATTCACAGGAAATAAAGACGAGGTGTGGCTCATGAAACTACAATTGAGCAGTTTGTTTGAATGACTGTTTTTAATTTACACCTGCTGAAAGCACCAATAAGCTTTGGAGATATGCATTAGTGCTGAACCCCATGGATGCCAATGGGATTGCAAGCGAGCACGAGGCTTGCCCAGGCTGCAAGTTCAGAGATAAAAGCAGGCCTAAGTGTCTGGCTGGATCAAGCACCCATGGACCTTGAACTTATACTAATTGACAGAAGAATGTCCTCTTGCATTAAATCAAAATGGATTTTGTATCACTTTGTGGATAACTTGGTTTTCAAGCATTGGACAAAGGCCAAGCTGTTGGAATGAGAGTGAAGTAGTTTAAGGATATGTCATCACAGTTTTCAGTAAAGCCATAAATCTGCTGAATTGCTGTGTGACTCTTATAACACCAAACTGAAGTGAACTGCATAACAGCAAAATAAAACATTTAATATAGAGTTACTTTTACAGTGTGTTGCCTCACTTTGCCGTTTGCACAATAAATATATTTTGCTGTTTCATGAAGTTGTACAAGAAGGTTTGAGGTCACACAGAAATGGATAAAAAACGGTTTAAGGGAAAAGAGTCATCATCATGAGCTATGAAATAAGGTTCTGATAAGGGCCCTTCAAAATCTGTTGGAGTTCTGCTATTGAACAAAACACAAACAGGATTTGGACTCAAATTAGGGGATTTTCTACAGCACCTGTGGATGTTTTTAATTCCTGCAATACATGTTAGATCCCCAAGAGTGCATCTGGCAGTGGTCAGAAGGATTCTTCCATTCCTGTCTCTCTAGTTTCTTTGGTAATAACTGCTGGATCTCACTGCCTTTTCATTCTTATTTCCAGATAATACAGTATGACAGAGATTCCTACATTAGACACCCCAGGCATCTTTCCCTTTTCATCTAAAAGAGATTTCTTCTAGATTGCAATAACAGCCTCTTCTTAATAGAATGTGACCTATTTCTTAGAAAACACAGGAAAAAGAAAATTACTTGAAAAGCATAGTAATAAAAAATTATAAGAATTAATAAAACTGATGTAAATACATGTTTCAATATTCTATTCATTACTGATTGGAAAAGCCTGTTGTTCTAAAAACAACAGCAGTTGTTCTAAAAACAACAGCATTTTTTACAAGCACTTGAGTAAAGGCACTAGATATTTTTACAAGCAGACTTTTGACTTTGTGGATTCCTAAGAGGTTTCCCAATGCTAAAAAAAAAAAAAATAAGGGCAAACAAAACAATAATATCTACTGAGCATTTGTTTACTCTTTAAAGAAAAGTAATAGAATTCAAACCAAATAAATACAATTTTCATCTTATCTATCAAAACATACTCCAGATATATTCCATGTCTAAATATACCCTAGCATGTACACCATGATACATTGTATGAAGGCACATCTGCTTCTTGCAATAAGAATTTTGGTTAAATATTAAGAAGACAATGAAGACAGGGTAAAAAAGGTACAGACAGCCAATGAACAAAATAGACACATATGATATGACACTAGTTCACTCATTTCCTTAACACATCCCAGCCCATCTAAGAAAAGCCTTCTGAGGCTTCACAATCAAAACTCTGTGTGATTTCTCACTCAGAAAACCCCAGCACAACAAAATGAGCCTTGCAATGTGACCCTCAGGACAACAAAGAAAGTTCTTGGCAGAACACTAGAAGATCCAATTTCCATTGCTATGGCCCTCTAACAGCGCATGTCCCTTTTTGATTAAACCAACTATGAGATCATCTCCAGCACAGAGCTAACAACTGCTATATTGTCATGCCAGGAGTATGTTGTTATTTGCACTAAGGCAGGAAGACTTTCTACTTAACACTTAATTTATTTTTATTTAAACATTACATAGCTGAAACATAAAACAACAAGAATCTGATGCTGATGGGTGTGATGATCTCTGCACTTCTGCACTCCACATCCAAAATGACTTTTAGTCTTTTCAGATCATACCTAACAAACACAGTTGCTATACTGAAGAAACGAGGTGATTTCTGAAGCAACATATTCCCAAAGTATTCAAAACTAGTGGCTGATAAAATTTGCACTTAGTTTAAACAATCCATTTTTCGTGCTTTTAGTTATCTTGATTTAAATTTCCCTTGGGACAGATATTTTTTAATAGAAGTGTCTTATCTTTAAAAAGGGGTTTATATAGCATATTTTTATTGAAATTCTCTTACTTTCTACTAAGAGTTTGATATAGGAGGTAGTGTAACAATCATTAGAGAAATTACTGACTAAAACTAGTTTTACAGATGTAGAGAAGAACGTGCTTCACAATCAAAAATATGGCTAGGTGAGTAGAGAAAAGCTAAACAAAACCTTGAAGTCTTAAACCGAATAGAAGACATAATGTGAATGTACCTGGACTGAACTTATTCTCCTCTAGTCTTCCAGTGATGTGTACAGATCAGCAAATCAGAGGTGGTATGATATAAGAAATATAGCTATCCTGTATCCTACTGTTTATTTCCAAGAAATTGTGCTACTGGTTCAGAAAGTCAGGCAGCAATAATCCAATAAGATAATTTTACATTTAAAGCCCTATAATTTTATAACTTAGTAGCTGATACTTGATAAAAATTTGGCAAAAGGGCTAAAGAATCTGTTTCATGCTAATGTTTTTTTCATCTGTGAGAGGTATTGTAATAAATATTTCCAGCAGATATTATCAGAGTTGCTACACACTAACACTACCAAATTTGTGCAGATGGAAATGGATTTAGCAAACAATATGCACTAACAGATATCTGCACCCTTATTATGGATAAGGGGACAAGAAATGCATTTGTCTCCTTCCATAATGTTTTTTCTTAGACTTTCTGTAATCATTAGCTATTTCTTTCCTGTGCAAGAAATGCAGCTTTGACTAAAAATGAACTGCAAGTGAGAATCTGAAAGAGTATCCAAATCATCGAACCTCTATGACCTCAGCTTCCACGAGATTTAAATTTGGAATCTTAAAGCCATGACACCCTTCACTTTGAAGAAGAACACACCAACGTTAAGATTCTGTTCAGACATACAGTCTCTTACAGCTCTAAAAATTCAGTTCATGACCCAGTTATGGGAGAGAAATGAAAGATGTTGCAGTTTGCCCAACTCCACAGAGCAGGAATGCAGAGTATTGATACAGGTTCCTGGTTGTGATCAGGCACCATATCATGAGCAGTTAATGTCAGGTAACTATACCCTAAAGAAAGGTTTGATTCCCTAAGAATGACTGACAGGGCTTTGGTGACTTGAATTATATCCTGCCTCATCAGCATTTAATACCATTTCCAAATGATCAAGCAAAGGAGATTCGAAGTTGTCAGAGGAATTGAAAGGGGACTGGTGATGATGTCAGTGTTGCTAACTGCAGTATCTATATTGGTTTTATTTGATCTCTTTCCCATAAGTAATCTGGACTGGCATAGAATAGCTTTGTGGTATTTCAACTTGTGATACTTCAAAGCTCTGTGCAGTAGCAACCAAAGAGCATAAAAAAACGTAAACTTGGATCAGCAGCTTCAGCTCAGGATGACAAAGCTAGTCAGTAGCAACATGCATCAACAGGGACTGAACCTAATAACTGCCTTCACAGTTGCACAAAAAGCCGCTTTCCAGTGTCCAGTGTGCCTGCAGAACATATCCTTTAGAAGTTTCCACCAGGAGGAATATTGTTTCTAATTCTTTTTCTAATGGTGCTTTTCTCTGCAGGTTACCTAGTCTCTGTGAAAAGACACTAAGTATTCTACTTAACACCCTCCTGTGGACTGACCACTGCATTAATCATATACGAATGTTAATTACCATTGCTAAAGTAAAATAACCCCAAAATATGCAAGCCTTCAATCAAAGCCTCACAAATTAGCAAAAGAAATAAGAAAACAAAAAAGGTCAGTCACAAATATCCCTCTTCCAAGTGCAAATTGTAACTAATTTAGAAGTGTATGTTTGAAAGAAGTGTATCATCTTGGTTACTAAGAGCTCAAAGACCAGTGCAAATAAATGGCTCCTGAGGGGGTGATATTCAGGGACAGTCAGTAATTCCCAGTTTTAATCTGTCATAATCAATGACAAAAAAATGTATCAGAATAGTCAGCTCTCCCTTTTACTCATTACTTTTCATTAAGTGGATTAAGCAGCTTAAAAAAAATATTGTCTTTGTTCATATTAGAAAACTCAAAGCATATCTAAGGATGTTCTCTGTATAAGATTTTATATCTAGTTACAATTGATTTGATAACATATTTGGGAAGCATCTTTGGGTTTTGAAATTATGTCTATTTTGCTTTCAGAAAGACTGTAAGACAAATACTCAATATGCCCTTAAGCCAGACCTATAAATCACTGAATAGGAATTTTGAGCTGGTTTTGAATGCTTGGCCCTGTGGATGTTTGTTCTGAAGGACAATGGGTGTGAGGAGATTGTCTGTGTAAAATTCCTGCTTGATAATGCTCCCACGTGGCTGCAGCTTCTGCTCGAAGCTGTGGTTGCCATCCTATACCATTCCTACATGATCAGCTTTGAAGAATTGAAACATGAAACAACACATAATATTTTATACCACCTTAGGTACTTATAGGAAAGGAACTGAATAAAACTGACTCTTTGACAAATGGCCAGTCTGTTTTCATAACCACTGCGTTATATATTAATTTTTTAATTTATGTCACTTCAGTAATAATATTAGCCAAAAAGACACTGGTTTTTGTTTGGGGATTTTTTTGTTGGTTTTTTGTTTGGTTGGTTGTTTTTTGTTGTTTTGTTGTTATTGTTTATTTGTTGGTTTGGGGGTTTTTTTATAGCCCCAAGGCTTGTTTGCAATGAAGCTGTACAGTTTTGCATCTAGCTTTGCACGGAATATGCCTCCCAAAAAGTAGGGAATGGATGAAGGTTTAAAACAAGGGATGTAAATCTTTGGGGAAGACGAGTGCCCACAAGTTACTATAATTCAAAGGAAAAACCTATTTCTTCTCAATAGAAACAGATTTTTGCTACATCCCAATGAAAAATAGATAATAATGTATTTTTCTAAAACAAATAGTAAGTTAACCACCTCCAGGTTAAGTTCTGGAGTTTATTCTTTCTTGATTAGAAGTACCAGTCATCATAAATTACATTTTTTTGATAAAAAGATTGCAAGAACAAGGATTTTGCTGAAACAAGACTAAAAATTTTTGAACAGCATATGCAAATAATTTTTTAATCATAAAGGAAATGTGAAAGTCTAAACTTCACCTAACTCCATATCATATGTTGAAATACTATGTATGTGTTCCCAAACTGACTTGAGGGAGCAAAGCCATGCAAAGCCAGACACATACACTCGTTGTGGAGTGTACAGACATAACACCTTTCAAGTGAACAGCCTAAAAGTAATTAACACTTGCTACACTTCTACATTTGTTCCCCATAAATACTTATTTGAACACTAAATTTACAATTTTACATCATTCAAAGAAAGCAAACACCTCAATCTAATGATGAATTGGCCTCTAATTTCTCCAATAGTTTCTGCTTTCATAGAATCAAGAATAACCTCTGTTGGAAGGGACCCACAAGAGTCATTGAATCCAAATCTTAGCCCTGCACAGAACCATCCCCTAGAGTCACACCATGTGCCGAAGAGCATTTTCCCAATGCTTCTTGAAAGCTGTCAGGTTTGGTGCTGTGACCACTTCTCTGGAGAGCCTGTTCCAGTGCCCAACTACCCTCTGGGTGAAGAACCTTTTTCTAATCTCTAACCCGAACCTCTTCTGACAAAATTTCCCTCAGGTCCTATCACTGGTCACCAGAGAGAAGATGTTACCTTGCTTTGGTCTGCCTCCAGACCTGCTCCATGAATAAGCATGCCAGACACCTTCCCTGATTCTCCCCAAACCTTTTTCCTGCACCTGGGAAACAGCCAGGATCCTGACATTACCGATGGCTCTCATCGACTTCATTTGACAAGAATGTAGCTCTTCAATTTTTCCACTCCGAAGAGGGATGCTGCCTGCTTTTAACACATAAAAAGAGCACTATTCTTATTCCGTGTATTATCAGATCTCATCTTGATCACCCGAGCAGGTCCAAATCCTCAGCCAAAACAAGAGGAAGCAACTCTTTAAGGCCGGGAGGGTCTTTCACCGCCCCGCGTGCGCCGGTGCTCGTTCACAGCAAGCGCTGCCATCTGGTGGCATCTGGGAGAATGGCAGCCCCGACTTCAGCGGCACGTCAGGGAACACTGATACGATTGCTCCTTTAAAGACCGTAGCAGTGGCCTGAATTGATACCCAGTGGAATATATAATCGAATCCCTCATTATAAGCATAAGCTAGAAGTATCAATACCCTTCCAAGACACTCGTGATAATGTATTTATATTCCTGGCAGGAAACTTGAGTCAGTTCAGCAAGTTTCTACTGCAAATCTGATATGGATGGTTGGCCTGAACTCCAGGGGACAAACTCTAAAGATAGAACAGGTGGACAGGGTTTCTGCATGCGGAAAACTGGATGCCAGAACTTGGATAATTCTGTAATTTCTCCTAGATTAGTCACAGACAAAGCCAAGTCATTTGACTGACTTCATATTGTCAGTATGAAATTATTTTGTTGACACAGATTTAGGCTGTAAATGAGTGCTCAAAGATTAGTGCGTGCCTTTCCAATGAATTCCTTGCTAGCGCTTAAAACTCTTTGTTTCTGTTTCAGCTTTCTGTCAGCATAGCACCCAGCCTTGCAAGACGTGATGTGGTCTCAAATGCTGTTAGCGAATCCGGGGGTCAAAAGAACTCAGGCCTTGCACAATAGGCCTTGCTCTCCTCGTTAAATAGAAGTACAAAATTTGTGAGCGCAGCTGTTGTCATTACCATGTATTTTCGTTGCTTGTTTCCATATCTTCTACTGCATCTCTGCTACAACATCAGGGAGCTTTTTTCGTGCAGAGTCTGGACGGACAGCACATATTTGAAATAGCACGAGGAACTTGGAATACAGTGTGTTTACCAGTCTGGAGTTTTATGTCCTTATCTGAACCAAACTGCTCACGCTTCTGAGCGTCAACACACTGTTGCTCATCAGGAAGTTATCTGTCCAGACAAGGCACATTGCTCCCAATTTAGAAGAGTGAGCAAACGCATTTGAAACATAACAAAATTGGAACAGGCTAACAAGGCAAGTAAAAGAATTATTCAAGGTCTCGCAATACAGTTGATAGCTTTCTTCACAAGGAAGGTTAGAGAGGAGTAGGTTGATGTTCTTGCATGCCTATTTGAGAAGAAAAGGATAAAGGCCATTGGAACCAAGCAGATAAAATAAAAGATCCAGTGGCTGAATCTGT
This sequence comes from Lepidothrix coronata, assembly GCF_001604755.1. Lineage (NCBI taxonomy): Eukaryota > Metazoa > Chordata > Aves > Passeriformes > Pipridae > Lepidothrix > Lepidothrix coronata. Next base: position 905,501 of record NW_016690395.1, read on the forward strand.
AAAAATTCAGATTAAAATCAGAAGTGTATCTTTTCTGAGCGAAGCTTAACCATTCAAGTAGTCAATACACACCATCATGGACTGTCCACCACTGGAAACCTTCAATTCGAGAGTAGAAATCCTTAAAAAATCCTTATTCTATGATTCCAGACAACTCCTGAAGTACTGTAGAAAACATATATTGATCATGTACAGCCTGAATTGTGCAAAGAGCCTGACTAGATGATTTTAAATTTTTTGTCCTTCAAAATTTAAGAATACTTAGCATTAAACTGAGTATGTGAATAATTTCACCTCTGTTTACTAATTTTGGTGAGTTCGACTGGACAAGTGAATGGCTTAAATTTGAGCATAGAGTGATGTATAATACCGACACAAGACCACAATTAGCATCTGTAGGAGGTTACAAATGTCTCTCTGAGTAAAGTTGATCATACAGCAACTAAAAATCCTATAGCAATCTCAATAAGAATAAGGAACATTACCCATTTCTCAACGAGGCTCTTTTTCCTCTTAGGAAAACCTCTTCAGAGAGTTGAATCTGCCTAACAGCTGAGAGTCAAACACTGTATAGTATCTGTTATAATGAGACATTTAAAATACTTAAAAAATAAAAGAAACTTGGAAAATTAAATTATGTTTCCATTCATCTGACTTCATTCCAAGTCTGTAATGCCTATTACACATCAGCTGGGTTATATTTTATAATCATTTTAACTGGTTAGCAGTGTTCTGGAGGTCAACATAATTTTTGACCTGATGAAGTAGAAAGGGGAAATTTATAAACAATATTGACTAGCTCATACCTAAGACATCACATCAAAACTATGCCATGCTTTCTCAAATTCTTTCTTGATTTCTTCAAGTCTTTAGAAGAGTATATCATTTTATGCTACGTAAGTCTCTGATTAAGAGCCTTAGAGTCCTTTATAGGTTTTCTGTCTTCTCCACAAATTTCACCCATAAGTAGGAACTAATCTGTCCCAGGCTGGAGTCCAAGTACCATGTTTTATACCCCACATCTTGCAGATGAGTCCCACAGTTGCCGTGACAAGTTTCTGTTTATGATACCAAAATCTGAATTGCCTGTCCTTTTAGGGCATCTGCTACTGCAAAAAAACTAAACTGCAAAACTAAAAAGTCCGAGAACACACTTAGAGGTCACTTCATCAAGAAAACTCAGTTTTCAAACTGTTATTTTAAATACTTTTCCTATGCAGCTTACAGCACCTTTCAGGAGGCACAGAAACAGCAGGAAGGCAAGACAATAAATACAGTGGATGAGTACATGTAGTTCTATACACAAAAGCCCCACACCAAAAATCTCAGGAAAGCTGAGAAGGAAGGGCTTCCAGTCTTCCTTGTAAGAGAAGTATGAAGGAAAGGTTCCAGTCACTTTGCAGAAAGATCCTGACCAGTAGTGCAGTATCTGAAGTGGATTTCACATTGAAAGCAAGAACTCAAATCCTTTGCCTTATCTATATATGTATATGTGTATATATAGAGGCATGTGGATGTGTATAACACACACATCACACTTGTGCTTTGTTTGCATTCACGTGGTGTTCTGCACGGATTTTCTGCTCTCCTTGCCTGAAAGCTGATCAGACATCTGGGAACTTCTACGTTGACCTCAGCAAACTTTGCACAGGTTTCTCAAAAAGCACTATGGGACAATCTGAATTCCAAAATTATGTTGCTTTGAGTGGTTTCCAAGAAGGCAAACAAGAAACTTTTTTTTCCCCTGATCACAGAGAATTCAGAACCTTTTGGGAAAGCCTTTGAACTTCCATTAAATGTGATCTGTTTAATGTTTGGATCTGTCGAAGGAGAGGCAGTCAGATAAACTGGGCCAATGCTGAAATGAACTTTCTTCCAACACCTCTACAAGTGTAATCACATCTCCCTGAGTACCTCTGTAGATGATTGAATTAGACATTCAAAGAGGTGATAGACAAACAGAAATCAAGCAAATAAAGATAATCTACCCTTTCTCTAGGCATCCAAAGGGATTCAAACCTACAACAGAGGAGCTTTACATGTTCCACTACCTACCTAAAATATTAAATTCTCTATGGTTGATATGTCTTTGGAGCTGAAAACTGTTGGCAAAACATTTCTTGTTTTTGTCTCGGTCTAGGAAAATGAGATATTGTTTCTGTATTAAAGTACTCTGAAATGAGTCACCTACAGCAGAATAACCTGCCATATCCATTTGGTAACAATAGAACAGACATCAATTTTCAATCTTATCAGAAGTCACCAGTCCGTAAGTATTAGTGGCGCCTACTGAATTTTATCCAGGGACCTAACAGAAAACATCTGTTCTTTTACTTCACAGCAAATCAATAGATTAAATCAATGTTCTCTTTTCTCCTTTATTCCATTCATTAAAGGCATAGGTTTTCTTTCATTTTTCTACTATTTCTTTTAATAACTCACTTCTCCTTGCAAGTCAAATCCTAGTATATTATAGAGATTTCTATGTCTCTTTCTGGGCTTACTTGGGGAGACATATATCTATGCACTTGCAAAAGACAAGCAGAAGTAATTATTTTTGAAAGACATTTACAAAGAGCTTGATAAAATTATACCTAGTATTTGGACCAAAGCCCAGTAATGCTTAAAAAAAAAACAAAAAAAACCCCAAATACTGCTTATTGCCTTTTCTGCCTTTTTTCAGATCTATAATTTATGCTACAAAATGTGATGCAGTTACTGAAAAATCCACCTCTGGTTTCATAAATTTCACTGATGTGCCAAAACAGCACAACTTTCAAGTAAGTTGTGCTTTGTGGAGCCACCCACACCATAACACTTACTTAGATAATTCATTACTAGATTCAGAATTGAACTATGTTTGTGCACATCAACCCATCAGTTTGCATCATCCCACCCATACTGTATATTAGGTTTGCACCAAGACATACTAAACAATACAGCCCAATATCCAGCCTAATGTGCTTACAGATGAAAAGCACTCTTCACTTAAATAGTAGACAAAACTAGGGACTTCTGGACTAAGAAGGAGAGAGATTAAGGTAGAAGTGATCCAAAAAACAGAGGCAGAATTTACTAATTCTGTAAACAGCAGAATTGGTATTAAAAATGATCACCAAGGTAGCAGAAGTGAGACGTTTTTCCTACTTGCACTGATATGTCTAAATATAGCAGAAATATTAATTTTTTTCCCCTAAATAAACAGCTCCAGATAGGGATCTTTAATACTAAAACTGAGGAAAAAAACCTCAAGTATACAGTTTTCCCCTTTTCTCTTTCCTGTGGAGATCTCATATTGTTTCTGCAGTCTAACATGAAGTCAAAATATGATCAAGTGTAAGTGAGCATTCCTACTTCGGGTCTGACAGGTAGATGNGAGCTTGAGCTGAAATGATGTTATACTTGTGATATGCATTGCAAAGGTGTTATGAGAAGTGTATGAGAGTTTTATTTTTTTGTGTATGAGAAGCTGATAAACAGAACTGGTCTATAATAAAGTAATATATACAAGTATATGAAATGCTTTAAATCATCCAGCAGGGATAAATCACCGCCTGATCTAGAAAACAAGAGTTCCACTAGAACATTTCATAGTATGCTGTGTGTGTACTACAGTCTGGCAGCAGCTCCTAGAGAAAACCAGTAACGTGGGAACAGGGTAATATTGCATCCAGTGCCTTACAATGACTGCACTCAAGCCTTTTGCCCCACGTTACAACTGAATTAAGTCGCAATAAATCAAAGCTCCTTTTTGGGTCTGTAACTTTGAAAGACACCATACAGCAACCTTAGAATCAAATAATTTCAGATTTTTCTGTCCATTTAGTGCAGCACCATGAGAACCTTGTCACGGGGACTATTAGCTGTCAGTGAGCTGCAGCTTGAAGTAACTTCTTCCTGAAGCTTGAGGTGAGGATTAAGAGAATTTTCATTTGGAAAAAGAGAGTTATTACTGGAAATCAATTTAATATGGTGTCAAGGCAAAAAGAGATGTGAATAAAGAAACACCTCTTAGAACAAAAGAAGAAGCAGAAAGAGGGAAAAAAAATTAGAGAAGTGGCAATTCACAGCCAAGCAGAAGTTGGTCTGGAATGGTGCAATGGCTGAGCATCCCAGATGTTGGATATCTTGTCAGTCAGGAACAGAACTGATTTAGCTGTCATCTGATGAATGACAGAATAGCACAGTCAGTCAAAAAGTGGAATGTTGTCACTTTATATCTCAATTCCTATGAACAAAGCAGATTTTTTTTTGAGATTTCTCTTTGTTAACTATTACAATAACGGTGCCTCACTTTCTACTGAATAAAAACCATAAGAATGACTGAAGCAAAACTCCATAAAATAATTAGACCTACCCAAATGCTGACATCAAATGTGTAAAAGTCATTGATAGTTCTCTGTCTCATGGGAAATAGAGATTGATGAAACACAGCTGTGTTCACAGCCATTGATAGCATACATCATCATCTCCACAGCATTCACTTTAAATTACTTAGCAGCTATAGTGCCAGTATAGATTATGGGATAACCCAGTCCTTTCTTTTAATGTCAGGCATCTGGAATTTCAGGGTCAGAGGAACCCTTTTTCCTTCCCTATTTTTTTTTTTTTTTAGATAGATAAAGTAGTAATACCAAAGGCATGAGAATACCAACTCTTCTCCAAGCAATATGTATTCACATTGCACTCAAAAATAACTTTTAAAGTAATACTAAATTTTAATATATATATATTAATATCTAACTGCAGGAGCACAGGAAAAGAGAGAGGAGCTTAGACTAACAAGAAGTTCAAAAAACATCCTGTAAAAGTATTGGCAATGCGGCATCCTTCTATATGAACCACAGCTGTGTGACTTGCCTATTTTCATTACATTATTAGAGGTGGGAGCCTCATACCTCAGAAAACCAGCTGAAGTAACAGAAGGTCCAAATGATCCCTTTTAACCAGAACTAGATGGTACTTAAATGCAAGACCATTCTGGACCATATTAAGTTGATCCTGGAATCACAACTGAGATACTTAAACACAGGAACTTTAAGCACCAAGAGATTTGACTGAAATCCAGCTGATGTGATTAAAACTGGGCAAGTACTTTGCTTGCCAGTTCAAGGATTCTAAGGTAGCCTCTGCATCTAAAGTAACTTTTATTATGAAAGTAGACTGCACAACTAATATGCACTGTGATTCTACCGTGTTTAAAAAAAAAAAAAAAGAGCAGCAACTGAATGTGCAGGAGGCTAGACTAACAAAAAGAAAACCCTGTATTTGCAGGTTATTTTTCTCAAAAATTGAAATTACCATGATTCCTAATAGAGTAATAACATTAGGAAGCAGCAAAATAGTAAAGAGAAGGTCTTCCAAAACTGGAAAGGGGTTGTTTAGTCTAAACCACAATGTAAAGTGTGAATAATAAAAACAGGAAACTTTGGATATTCAGTGGACTAATCCCTATAAAATAGCAATAGCCCCAGGAAGCCATAAGAGTAAAGCCACTTGACCATGTTATTAATTTTATGGAAATATATTCCAGAAAACCTACAACTGAGACATGTACACATTTCCATGCCATAGAGATCCTTTATATTCTACAAAATTTTAGTTTCCCACCATTTTATTTTACTAAACTTTGAGGTGATTGTTACATTACATTTTCCTGATGTAAGTTGTTGAGGTTTTTTGCTTGCTATCAGCTCCATTTACAATCACATTTTTGTAAACTATCTAGGAAAGGTCACAGACTCCCTGATTTAACTACTAGATGGTTTGGTAATAGAGAACGCAAATGATTTCTCCTAAAGTGAGTGAAAATTTTGATGATCATTAAAGCAGCTCATCACCCAAAGCAGATCCTGGTTTGTGGTTTAGTCAATGTATGTGTGTAAAGGGAGTTCACATTTATAAGTTTCATCACAGTATTTTAAACTACAACTCAGCTGTCCTAAGCCAACCAGTTTTAAAACATTTCATATGAAATATGTAAATAGTCTGATGTCCCATTCAGCATCACAAGTTTAATGCTCTTGGACACCTGAACAATAAGAAATAAATAAAAAACCACCAAATATACTGCATTTCTTGAAACTTTTCACAGAAATTGGCCTTACTGGCTACAGGTTGTGTTATGTTTATTTCCAGAAAACAAAGTAAAAATGTGCATACCACAGCTGCGATTTTAACCTGAGATCTGACAGGATACCACTCTAATTTTCATTCTGAACTGAGAGCCCTTTTGTGCTCCTGTACATCAGTTAGGAAGCTGCAATAATTAATCCAACACAAGGGGATAATATTCCACCTCAAAGCATACCCTAGCCAAAGATGGCCAGATGGCACCTAACTTGCATAACTCATCACCTACTGTAGTAAGTCTGCTTGTAACAAGACAGAAACAGATAGTAAATTAGAAGTAAGAGGAGCAAGAGTCCAGCATTGTCTTCTGGGATATCTCAGAGATAAATTAATACAGCTACTGACTATATGTCATTTATTCCTCTTAGTCAACATTGTATAGCAAACTACTATAAAAGGGTAGGACTACTGAGAGAGAAAAAATAAGTGATTCTTTTGGGCCAGATTAGATATTCTCCAAGTAGGAAGACATTGCCTACCTGGAAAGTACTCAATGCTTTTCTTTTCCAGTCTTAAATACCTGAACACAGTCATGTGTTGCAACTAATAAATTCAAAGCAATGCCTAATCTGCCTCAGTTTACATCTCAGTCGTCCCAGTACATTCATGAACTCGAATGATCTAGTGGGGGCAGAACACATTCCATCACTCTTTGAGAACAAAATAGACTCATTGACCTATTGTATCTGTTGGTACACACACAAAAATACAGCTGTGTACAGCTTTCCTCAGAGAGAGGGGAAGCAGCCTGGACCATTTTCCAGGCTGGGTGGTAAGTTTTCACACTCCCCAGTTTTGCCAGGCTACAACATGTTACAATGACATTTCTGTTTTCTGTCAAGGCCAGATGTCTGATGTCTTTGGTTTTTTTCCCTATATTTTTTGTGTTTGGGGAAACAAAACTCTCTTTCCTGGGAACTTTTTCTGCAAATATTTCCCTATCTGAAATATTTGTCGTGTCTGAAAAGGCACTTTGCAAGTCCCTAAATCCCTGTTCTAATCAGGGGTTCCAAAACTTGATTTATGCAAGCAGTAACTGAGCCTTATTGCACTGTGATAAAGCCATTCAGTAGTCATACAACTCTGTAGCAGCCTAGTATATGGTTGGTTTTAAGTGTGATTGCTTGTTCTGTTGGTCAGATGCAATTGCAGTGCCTGGGGAACAGTGATGTGAAGCAGTAGACTGTATTTTTATTTTTAATTCATTTTTGATCCTCTGGTGAGCTCCACCAGAATGTGTACTCACTGTTTTAGCTAGGCTGGGCTGGTATCCAGCATTAGAGATATTGAATAGGAAGAGCAAATTCTGTCCTGTATCCATTTTTCTTCTGCTTCCATGTGCTGTTGGTAACAACAGCATAAAAAATAAAACATAACTGACCGAGGGTTTATGCCTCAGAGTAATTTATCTATGCCTTGTGTTTTCAGTGCTGTTGTTCCAAGGACTGAAGTCACCACAACCAATTCAACCTGTTTGACCACACTGGCAGAAAACTCCTTTAAAGATCTTTGCAAAAGGTGCTAGAAAAACGGCAAAGACTACTTGCCTTTCCTTTCTTGTAGCATCAATCTCAGTGTCTTTCATGCTCCCCAGGATCAAGCACTTCTCTAAGAAGTTACTGTACTTCTTAAATAGCTATAGTTTTAGGTCCATCTGCCTACATTATATACCCACATGCCTCGGATGAGTACATGAGTCATAACACCTCCTCACCTTCTGCTGTCCGCATCTCGTTAAATCACAGAACATAAAAAGTGATGCAAAAGTTGATCACCATTGCTATGGGTGACCAGAAGCAGCACGTATTCTCTCCTTACCCTATATCTTGCATACTTTAAGCCATGTCTTTGAGAGAAAGGTCATTCAGTCGTTCAAATGATTTTATTCTTCCTTCTTAAAAAGGAAGTATGGAAGCAGGTGACACTCTACAAGAGTATTTTTGATGTGCAAATGTCTGCAGGGGCAGCTCACTTGGGTGGGCCGTCTCCAAGATGGGAAAATCCCCAAGACCAGCTCTGGAGAGGCCAGAAGTGCTTATACAGGGAGAAAGACAGCAGCAATGGATATTACAGTAACTGCTCTGGAAAATTCCCCCTCCTCCCCTGAGCATCTGTTCTACACGTGTTGAACAGATCTTCTTTGTCTCTTGTCCAGCAATATGCGAACGAACTCAAGTTCCCTCGGGGAATGAAGGGATACAAGAGAAGTCAGCCTAAAGATTTGTGCTGGAAGGATAAAAGATAACAGCCTGTCAAACTGCAGACCTTTAAAGCTTAACACTTTCTTTCAAATTTGCTCTCACACTGCTATCTACTGCCAAAATATTACAAGTTTGTGACCCCAACTTACATTTACTGCTTCTTATCAAGACATTTCAGATGAAAAAAAATGTAGAAAAAGTACAGTGTATAAACAGGAAAATTTAATTGGTAAGTTTGTATCATAAAATTATCATGAGATCTGTTCAACTTTTAGCAATCACAACTGTGCAACACGGTCTATGGACTTAGGCAAATATTTGCTCTGGTCATTTCTTTGCAAAATGATTTTATTTCTTCCCACACATACAAACCTTCCTCAGGACCCCTTGAAAAGTTTCAATTCGCAGTTTAAACCTGATAAATTCAAAATGCCAAGACATCAGATCTTGTGTAGTTGAATGTCCAAGCCACCTAACCACGTAAACTTATTACAATTTCATGTACAATCAAACAGTTATCCAAGATCACTCAAAAAAGCATGAACTAAAATATTTAGGGTCTTTTTTAGTTTAGAGTGACCCCATAAAAGCACTGTGCAAATGTTCCCAAGCTCCTTGTAACAGAGTTGGGTTCAGAAAAGTACCTTTAGATCAGAGCAGGACAGTAATTGAAAAAAAGAAGTTCTATTAACAACTAAAACATATCAGCACAGCATCATAACAAGACCAGGTTGATTTAAGGTCCCAAGTCCCCAGTAAGATATTTAGTTGGTAGCATTTGCCTATACTGATCCTCCTGGAGTCAGCTTCATGCTTCAAATTGACAGGGTAGACAAATTTACCCATTTTCAAACTGCAGTACATGGTAAAGCATTAGCACTTCAGACTTAGTTTTGAGTAATTCACACAGTTTCTGTAAACAGTTGTAATTAGAGGAAGAAAAAATGGCCTGAAAGTCATTCTTTTGACACTCCCTGAAAAGAAAGGCTGTAAATGCACATCATGAGGAACATAAACTATGTACTGAGGCGGAAATCTTCAGCTACTTCTCAAAGGAATTGGGAAAACTAACACAATATGTGTGATATGTAAAAATTATTGCACAAATTTTTAAAATTACTAGCAAATTGAATTAATGAACATTTTGAATTTTACTCTGTAGTACAGCTGCATTTAAATGTCGGTCCACTCACTTCTCAGCTGGTAATTTAAACAACCCTTAGAGAGGATAAACATTTCAGAGCCTGAGAGGCACCTTACTTGGATGAAGTGGTATTTACTTAAAAGTAAAACAAATGATCAGTACGAGAAGCACTCATGAGAAAAGCAAAAAAAAAGGAAGGAGTAGTGGAGACAAAGGGGGAATTTGGGAGAAAGACAATTCAGAGAGCTCAGATGGCAGGTCAAAGAAGTGCTGCTTCCTCCATACTCCTGTTTCTAGTGGCCTCCTGCATGCTCTAGCAACACGCTCAGGATTTCCATGAGACAGCATTGGCATATAACACTGGAGTTGCTGGGAGTCATCCTCTGCTTGCTTTGCCTGCACCTGGACACCAGCCTTGCACAAGCTGTATGAGAGAAGCTGGCTGCTTCCTCACACATCCACTTCTGGTAAAGATGGGTGTAGAACAGTAGTACCGGTTCCTACAAAACCACTTGTGGTCCCCCTGGTCCACCTACAGAAGAGTACACAGCATGTGTCTGAGATCACCTGGATCCTCCATCCTTCAACCTCCATGTTTCCTTGCTGTGACTCTCTTCTCACAAAGGCCACCCAGGAGCTGACTAACAGAAAAATCTATTAGCTGCTGTTCACCTGGTCTAAATTTTAAAAGGTGAACAAGAGGGTACATTTCCTATTGTGAATCCCCCATTCTCTTCTTTTCCACGGACTTTTCTGTTATTGCATTTCTTGTTGAGTATAGATCAACATTTTGATATCATGTATGATGGAAACTCTCTTGGTTTTCTGGAATTCATTATAACCTTGATCTACTTCAAGCATACTGGTAAGCATGAAACAATAGAAAGAACCTTCCAACTGTCACCTTGGATTTGTCATCAAAAAAGGAATATTATCAAAAAACTTTCAAGAGTTGAAATACATACCTTCTGAACTGGCAAAATAAGCAAAACAACACTTCATCATGTTTAAGTGACTCACAGGTGTCTCCCTACACCATTTATATTAACTTGCAGTGAGCTACAATCATCCTGTCAGGTGGGTTTTAAGCTTTATCAAGGGCTAAAGCCATTCAAACAAAAAATCCAATAATTTTGGTATTATTACAGTTGATAGTCGATACAGTTGATATATTTTAACACATCATGATAAAATATGTATTGTAGCAGTGAGACTCCACTGCCTGTGTATATGCCATACATCTAGTCCTCAGTGCATCTTTTAAAGCAGTGTGGACAGTTACAGTTAGCAAACTGCACCAGCTCATTTCTAAGATACAAATTCACTGCAAGCCATCAATGAAAGTTCTCAGATCTGTTATGCCACTTATGCAAAAACCTAATTTATTTCATCTGCAATACTACCAAAACTGCTCTCTGAATACTTGAAACACAGCCATTGGCTTACAGTCTGACGTAAAACCTAGGTATTGCTGTAATTTAAAATGTGTTAGTTATAGTATGTTTCTAAGTTTAATATGTGTTAGTTATAATATTATTGTTTGGTTTAATGCACTGGAGTGTGCGTTGTCTGAAACCCAACAGAGAATTTTTGAAAACTTAAAAATTACCAAATTACCAAAACAACTTAAAGTTATCTATATGGTCAGTGGGATAAAATTTGTAATACAGTAACTATATAAAAATAGTGAATAATTGATTCAGCAACTATTCCTCATGTAGCCATTTTTGTTATTAAAAAAATAAAAATAATGCTGCAAGCCTTCTGTTGTTGGCTGGTTTTCTGTGGTATAGAAGCACTAAAATCAACAGCCTCTGCCTCTCAGTAATAAACTATAGGCCTGTGTATCCACATATTAATACTATAACATTTGAAGAGTCTGAGTCTTGGCTAAAATGAGTCCATCTGCTGTGCTTCAAGTAAGATATTCCCATAAAACACAGATGCCATTAGAGATGTACACTTGCAGTCTCATGCTTTGGAGTTTAAGAAAAAAAGCTAAACCTTCTGCCTTGAAGAAAACAATATCTAAGGCAAACCAACTAAGCACAAATGGCTTCATCTTTTGATGTTGCTGGATCAAGCATTCTTTGCTGGCATGTTCAGAATCAAAAGAAACATCCTGATAATGAGACATAGTGTTTTTGTGATCTTTCTTGATTTCCTGTATTAACATTAATGAAATAAAGAAGGCAACATCTGAAGTCTAAGGTCTTCATTCTTGCATAGCACATAAAAAATAAAAAAAAAAAGTCCTTCATGGCCAAAAAAGAATTAAAAAAAGAAGTTACTTATACATCTCTCAGACAAAAACTTTATCAACTTATTTTGTGATATGCAAACCTATTTCTCATTAAGTTTGATGTTCTCTACTTGCTTTCCTCATATGTTTGCTAATGCTCCATTTATGGGAAAATTCACATAAACGTTCAGGCCATTTGCATTGCTCATATCCCCAGAACAGGGTTTACCTGAAGCTAACATGACACATAGGTACATACTGACCTATACACAACAGGACTTTCACATGTTGCTTATATATTTATTGTCCTTCTATAGAAGGAATTCTTCGTAACAACTCTCTAACTCCTCGACCTCCCAGAAAAACTGTTTGGGTAAAAATAAAATCTAATTAGTCATCTATAAACAGATGTGTTTTTCTTTTCCTGAGTATTAACAGTGAAAACCGTCTTCCCCTCAAGTAAAATAGAGATGGAATATGACTTTGGCAAGTCCTACTGCTCTTATATCACCCCTGAACGATTTTCAGAGGAGTCTTTATTTCTGGTTTCTGTTCACTCCTACCATGATGAAAATACAACTGTTCCAATTTTAAGAACAGAAACTAAACACCAGCAATTTAAAAACTGTTCCAACTAAATGTCTTGAGAAACACTGAAAGTTTTCAGTTCACTGAAGCACTTAGATGTGCATAATTTTAAAGATAGCAGTTGATTGAATTGGTTTAAAACAAAATTATCCCTAAACTGGAGTTTTAGGTACATATAGCTTTCCTCTGATGTAAGTCAGAAAAACACATCTTTGACTTCAATTTAATAAGGTACAAGAAATATGTGCTTAAGGGTAGTACCCTCTCAGTTGGCCAAGGAGGATAGCTAGTCGTGGCACAGAACCATTCCTCATTGTTTAAGCTGTTTATCTATGCTGTAGAAAGAAACAACTGTTTGTATGCAGCTTTGAGAAACAGTTCTGAGTGCTACCGTCTTCTGGAGGAAGTATGTGAGCCTCCTGTCAGCCATCCAGGATGTCACAGAAAAAAATGGGGCCACGGGCAGTTTTCAGTCTCGAGCTCTCTTTGAACACACAAGTCAGCAATAACAGGCCCAAAGAACCTGTGATCTCTGTTATCTCACCTATTCTGCCAGGAAATGAAACCCATGAGGGCAAAGATATCTTCTCCAAACACATTTCAACTAGCAAAATTATTCTGGGCCAACTTTGATCCATTATAATGTCTATCAATTACATACTTGAGCCTATACTGGGGACCCTAAAATTGGATTTGCCATCTTATTTAACCACTCCTCATTTTCACTCCTTCTTGGTCTCCTATCTATATCAGATATGATTCTGAGCAGGGAACAGCCTTTGTAATGCTCAAATTGGGGGGGGGGGGGGGAAAAGCCCCTTGCATTTATTTCATGATTATTCAGAAAGTTACCCCCCCACAGGTTTTTATATTGAAGCATAAAAGACATGAGGTATGAGAATAGATGTAAGTTAAAACTACTTCACTGAAATTAAAATATAAGTCAAAGCACTGTTAAAGAATTTACAATTTTTAAGTGTTAGGTTCTCTAAGAAAAGTATTTTTCACTTAGATATCAAAATATTTAAAGTAGTAATAAATGTTATATGACCACTGACTGGACCATAACATGCTAAAAAAAGAGCATCACTTTTTGTATTTTCATTTTAGTTACTTCATCATTCCTATTAAAGTCTTATTTTGGGGTATCTAATTTCTCAAAGCTCATGCCTGCATAAACATTTAAGCTTCTTATTAATATAGCTGAGCTTATTTCTTTTTATCTTAATATATTCAGTACCTCAGAAGGCGCCACAGCTGGAATGCAGCTCTTGGATATGGATCTTAAGTGCTTCAAAGAGAATGGGAGAGGTCAGCATGCCTGAAAGAAAAGATATCACCACTGCCAAGGACCAAAGAGATTGTGACAAGATGGAAATACAGAAGTTAATATAGAAAACCAGGGATACAACCACTGAGGTTCTAGTGGTAGGAAAGTTAAATTCTTTGCTTTCTGAAAAGGAACCACAGAGCATATTCGACAAACAGAAAAAGCCTTCACAAGAGGTAAGTGAAGGCTGATAACTCATTGCAAGGCTACAACAAAGAGATTCCTTACAGAAACATGAATCAGCTTAGGTAAAATGAAGCCACTTTGTAAACCAATATTATTTCTGAGAAACAGCCCACTCCATTTTTGGTGAGCTAAAACATCAGGTTCTGACATATTTGAATAGTTGATTGGGTTGTTTGTGCATATGCATAGACATACACACAAACATCCTTAATTTCTGGCTTTGAGCCATACTGGAAGTAGTGAGGTACCATAGGAAAATGCTCCTTGCAAAAGAAGCATAATGCATCAGTTTTGTTCAAAGTAATATTAATAAACCAGTGTAAATGAAATCAGCATTTACCCCAGTTGGCTCAGAGGAAACAAAGTTCTAAAGTTATTAAGAAAGTTCAAAGGAAATATGGAAAGGAAAGGGTCTAATGAAAAGGAATGTTTATATGGAGTTTCAAGTAGTTTGTGTCCATATACAAATATTTGTTCAGGGATTATTGTTAATGAAAATTCTTCTTATTGAGTTCAGCCTTTGTAACATCTTTCAATTTTCCTAAAGTTAGTCAAATCCAGCAAAACGAGCATTCCAGATGTTGTTTTTATGATGCAGACAGGCATCTTATAGGTAAGGTCACCTCATACATTTCAGTTGTGTATACTGTGAGTCACATTGTTCTTGTCCCATTCATTTCCCCATATACAGGAAGCTGAGCTCCTTTCAGGTACATAGTAAAAAGCAACGAAGAAGAACAGAAATTTCACACATTAATACTTTAATATTCAAATATCCAAGCACTCACACATTAACTAACCATCCCCAGCATGTGCAATGAAAATTCTTACACCTCTGTGAAAACTGCATGTAACAAATGCTGAATTTGATAGCCAAGTGCAACGAAAGGCTGACAAAAACTGGTAAAGAACAGGCAAGACAGGAGAGTAATTTTGTCAAATGAATGAGTGAATGAAGATAACATCTAAGGATGGCTTAGCACATGCAGAAACCTGCAACTGGTACAATCAGTGACCCAGAATCAACAGGGTAGAGACTACAATTCTGGAAGACCAAGTATTCTGCTTTCCCCATTGCTACTCGAGTGTAGTCCTTAAACCAATTTAGGGTATGTCGTACTCCAGCTACAGGCTTCCTTGGCCCTTGTACCCAAACTCAACCAAGTTTATTCAGTATTGATGTGATGTGTATCTGTTGCACCTGGATACTGGATGAAGTTTGTCATTGTTCTGCTTGTCAACATCCTCCAAACTATATATATGTTTCATATTACGAAGGAAGACAGATTATTATTGAAAATGGGCTTTCCAAAAAAACTGGGTAAATACAATCACTGTATTAATTTCAGACACTTGGAAATTTGACAAAATTCTATTATAAAAGAAAATTATCAGAAAGGTCGTTTCTAGTCAGAAATTATGCTAGCAAGTAAAGTTATGCTAGCAAAGTTCAATAAATATGTACAAGATCAACATACTAGACAAGTTGCTAAGCCTACATTATTAAGTATGAAAATAAAAATATGCAGCTTAAATCACACACACACACACACACATACGTTTGTTTTTAAAAAGTTTCAGTGTTGTTTTATGTGATATTTTCCATTAATTTCATCTAATTTAGCAATTGCAGCTACAGATTCCTTGGGTTAGAGACTCTCAGTAGTAACACAAAAATCTATACACTCAAAACATCTCTTTTATAACGAGTCTCACTAGTTGCCAAATACTGTTTTTTGGGGGGATGTCCTTCTCTAATAGTGATGCACTGATGGTACAGCAGCACAACTCACAATTCAGATTCAGAACACAACCAAAATTTCTGTCAAGTTCTTCGCCTCATGACAAATCAAGCAAATAAATACTTGCTTCTCATGACATATTAATATTTGCTTCTCGTATGATGACTCAAAAGATACTGAATAGACATATTTATTTTACCCTTTATCCTGCTAAGAGAGAGTAAATGAAGTCTGAGCAAATCACAGACAAGTGGCAAACAAGACTGCAAAGCATCCCGTCACAGATAATACAGATATTACTAGCAATGGTTACTCATGCCTCATTGCAGCTTGTAGAGAATGGTAACTATTGGAACTGGCACTGAACTATCAGAACAGAGGAAGCCTGGAAACAGCTCCACAAGTAATCTTTGTGAGGCCGTGCAGATCCTCCTCCTGCAAACAATTTCTGTGGGCAGAACGTTCCAAGGGCTGCAAATTCATGGGCCAGGTCCCTCTGAACTGTGCAACTGCTAAAATGAATCTGATGTTTTCACTAAGGCACATTTAGTTTCTTTTATTCTTACATTTTCAACCTCAAGATAACTGGAAAATGCAAATGTCAATTTTTTTCTTCAACGTATCTTGAAATGTGCTTTTAAAAAACAGCTTTGAGGACTGAGATTTAAAAAACAGTATCAATAAATGTCACAGAATTTTACATAAAAATTGTTTTGAATGGATTCAGACAACGTCATTTAGGTTTGGTGTTACAGTGTTGACAGGTTTGGTGTTACAGGCTTTTAGATGCTCTTAAACAAAAGATTCCGAAGCAACAGTTTTAGTTGATTTCATTTCAGTTAATTGCAGCCTACAAGCCTATATTCATTTGGAAGTAAATTTGCAAACAGTAAAACCCCTCTGAGTCTCAATGCAGCTATGCTTTTTCCTGGCTTACATCAAGGGTCTCTGGCTATCACATTACAATTATCATCATAGTTTTGAAGGCAGCATTAGTAAATAAGAGAGACTGCTGCAAACAAACTTGCATTCTCTAATTACAAGCATCACAGTTTCTTCATGAAAGGGAGAGCAGAGAGCCTTGAAGCACAACAGCGGAACAAAGGTTGAGTAACTGATGGTCTGACGTCCCCTACCACTTCATTAGAAACAATTTCTTTGCAGCATTTCAGTTTTCCTTGTTGACTTTTCATCTGAGTACTGAGCACAGTTGATTCCACTTAGTTCATAGGAGGTTGATCATATCATGCACTCAAGCTGTCCCTCTGCAGTGTAACATACAGAACAATAATCTATTTGAATTGATGATTCCTTTGTAAATGAAGCCAAACCACAAGATCAGAACACTGCGATTGCGTAGAAGGGCAACGAGTGACATGGCTTATTTACTGATTGATACTTCCCTATAGTAATAACACAGCTTCTATTGGAAAACATCTGGAAACGTTACAGTGCAATAGTTCTTTTAAAATAATGAGGTCTATCAATCATTTGTATGACCAATGAATGTGAAAGAGCTTCATGTTGTCCATAAAAAAACCAGACTTGATGCTACTCACCCATGACTGGTGCTTTCACATTGGCCAGGACAATTAGGTATCTGCAGAGCAGCTGCTGTAGTCATAACAGAGTGTATCTTCTTCGAAAGGATGCATGTGCCAAGACTAGGGAGTGCACAGTGTGGAAAATAGCTCCCCAAAGAAAAGAACAAAGCCACAACTACAAAGGTAAATAAGTCAAAGAGACTTAGTTCAGTAAGATTTACAGGATCTTGAGCATGACTTCAGTCATTGAATACTAACAGAAATCAGTCACTGGTTGTTTAATTCTTGATTGTTGTTTTTTTTTAATTATGTCACTTCAAAGACTACAGGTAAGTCACGGTATCATTAATTCTCTCTCAGTATAAACCAGATAAGGCTAATGCGTAAGAAGGATATGTCACCATACAGGATAAGCTAATACAGACCTGGAAAAATAGAGGTGGAATTCGGCTTTGTAAGAACTTACTGCTCATTAGTGGCAGCAAGATTTCAGTAAAACAAGCCCAAATACTATTCATTATAGTAACACTTAGTTCTGCAAAGAGAGCCAAACCTGTCAAGTCATCCCAGCTGTTTCTACTCTCCAGTGTTGCTTGACAGGTCAAACTCACATCTCCTGCTCACTGCATACATTGCAACGCATTCTGGTGAGCCTGAGCAGCGTGTGAATGAGAAGCAGGAGAAAGGGAAGAGAGAAGGAAACTGCAGACAACAAGGAGGAGAAAATGACAGTGACGAATTCTTATAGTTGCAGAGAGGGACAGAAAAATTAGTCTGATGTGGGTTTGCATTGCTTGGATCAAGCAAAATACACTTAGGTTTTTTAATTTGAGAATTTTCTAACATCTGCCAAAGAAATGGGATTCAATCTCAGATTTCACAGATCAGATCCATTATCCAAACTACTCAGACTTGGGAAACATTGGACACCTCTGTCCACATGAAGGCAACAAATCAAAGGTCTGAATTTCCTTTGCATCTTCTACCAAGTTCAATTATTTCAAATTGCTGGAATTAAACATATATGGGCAAGAAGTTACTTGGATCCAAAATATGACTGATCACCTATTTCCATACATTTTTCCAGGAAGACAGAAATAAGGCAAGCATTTTTCATTTACTATCCAAAATGCCATTTCACGAGAACCTTTTGCCTTGAATCTTGAGTTTAGGCAACTTTCAAGTTTGGTGCAGAGCCCTTTACTATTTAATTAGTATTTCCTCTACTGTTCAGTCCCTGCTTTTCTCACTAGCTTTTCCTTTCTTAGGCTAGATGTGGAGAAAACAATTGATTAGCCAGTCACATTCCCAAAAATATAGGTAATAGAAGCAACTTTAGAGCAGAGCAATCAAAGCTACATGACTTCTGCTATCAAGCTCCAATCTACCATTTCATCAACACTGCTGTGACACTACATTCTCCACTATCCCAATCACTTAGTCCTTTCTACTAAAAAGTTATTCCAAGGGTCATAGAAGAAAATGAAGGAGTTCTATAGAACAGTACAAAGTACAAATCCTCAGTAGAAATGTGAAGAGTGCAGAATACTCTCAGGCATGCAGAAGACCAAAGACAATAGAGGTAAATAAAGTCTAATTGTCTAATTGTCTATTTTTTTCTCCAATTTTTGGGGAAAGAAAGATCTGCTATCAGCCATTTATACTAATAATATGCAACACTATCACAACACCTTAGGGAAACGCAGCCAGAACCATGACACAATGTATCTTCTGACGCATAAGGGGTAGCACTTCTTGAAGCATAGCCTGGCTTGCACAACCTCTGGGCAAGGTTACAGCAATCACAGAGAAAGAACATTCCAGAAGACAGGGTTTGAAGTCAAATCTTGAGTCACAGTATTTCCTGTCACACAACACAAGGATTTATTGCCATTAGCCAAAGACAATGTCTTCTGAAGACTTCAGCTCTGAATCTCTTGATGGGAAACCTTGATGTAATATAAGCCCCCTTGTATTGGCTGGATCATGTTCACTCTCCACTTTTACTTCAACCACAGCAGAAGCAGCACTAAAAAGACTCCCATTTGACATCAGCTGAAATTGCATCAAGGCCCTTGCTCATACCATCACGTAGAAGACTCAGCTACCCTAATGTTAAGCACAACCAGCAAACAAGGGCAACAACAAGAGTTTATAAATAAAGCGTTGGTAATAAAATCTGTTTCTCAAGAAAATACCTCCTATACAAGTACATGCACTACAAAACAGTATTCTAAAAGTAGCTATTTATAAGCAGAGAGATGAATTAGGTTAATTTTTCTCATTCAGTACAGGACAGTTTCTCAAGCCCAGACTGGTGAAAGAGGTGAATGCTGAGTCTGAGGCCAGATGGACTATTGCCCTTTCAGATCAATGTGGAAAAAGTGTCTTTTGCCAAATAAATAAACAGAGCAGGGGTAAAAAGAACTAGCCTAATTATACCAACCTTACTAAGAAACATTTCCAAAAATACTTACTGACATTATCCGGAGTGGAAAGTTTCAGGGGGAGCACCAGAGGTGTTTTATTTTAGCTTGGCATGAGTAGGGAAATTATAGGAATGATTTCTAAGTGTGGCAAATGCAGCTGCTTCTCAAAGACATAGTTTAAGGGTTCTTCATAAAGCCATAAACTCCTTGAGAGACTCATAAAGAGTTGGCATGGTTTCATATAAGTTTAAGAATTTTTTTTTTTAAAGAGGCAGTTGGATACTGTTGTAACAAAGCTCGAGGCAACACCATTAACACCATGTGATAACATAGTGATCAATTGCTTCAAAGTATCACCATGTTCAAGGCTAGGCCCTCTAAAACTCCTGTTAAAATTACACTAATCCAAAGATTTCAACTAACAAGCAGATAAACCTTCCCAAGGATGATAGCCTCCCTAAGTTTTAGCAAATCAGTTTTCTGTACAGTAACTACATAAACAGCCAGAAACAACTCAGAAGGAAAAAGTTAAATGCCTCATTAAATCTTACCAGACTAGTGTTGTGACTACAAGAAACATTCTTCTTGTGTGTGAACTTTGGATGGGGATGGAGAGAGATACAAAGGCTGGAGGTCAGTCACAAAGAGTGCTTTGCACTTAGACAGAGGTAACTTTTCCCTTTAGGGGTGTCATATTGGCCAGCACAGAGATTGAAGAAAAGGCTAATACACAAGCAGAAAGTTTCTCAATTTTCAGCAGGAAATTCTCCATCAAATATAAATGAGAAGAAATGAAAAACTGATACTCCATTGCTGAAAATGTTTTGGTCATCTGTGATGCCGACACAAGCAAAGACTGCTCCAGGGAGTATAGCAATGTGACAGTTTCCTATGAAAGCTGGGGTTTGACTGGACAAACCACAAACTCATGTCCTTTAGGTAGAAAGCTGTACCTATTTGTCCTCAGCGATTTTGAAAGGCAGAGGTTTTCTAGAAAAAAAGATTAATTGACCAAAACACTTTCACAAACAAGGCCTGGGTTGGAAGGCAGCAGTAGGATTGCAGGGGTTGATTTGGCTTGGGGGGTAGGCACTTGGGGGTGTTATCTGACCAGGCTCCAAGCACACTGTAGACTCACACTCAGAAAGATGAAGATGCTTTGGACACTTTGATTCACACCAAACATTCACACAACTTCTCTTGATTTCTCCTTCCCACATTTCGTTTCCACTGCCGCACAGGAAAGCAGAAAGACTGTTATGAGTTTGTTCAGGTCTGTTCTGCAGATCTATAGAGCACTTGCATCTAGGGTAAGGGATTAGTGTTTAACATTTGATAGAATACTTATGAAGATGGGACTTTACCAACATTCATTCAATGTTCACCTCACGTGCATCAAAAAATTCCAATTCCTCTGCTTTAAAATTCCCAGCATCTATTTTAAATTTTTTTCCAGTGTACACCCCCACACACATTTTTGGTTTACTAGGAGAATTCCAACATGGCATTCAGCAAGAATACCACTCTTTTTGTATTAATAATTCTTTTAAAGCCTTGCTTACTGTACTTGTTTCCAAGAATGAAGGAACTATTTAGTATAGTGCTAATCTAAAGCTACAAATACAATTCCTCAAGAAAACAAGAAGGGAAGTTCCATACATTTCAAATATTTATCCCAAACCAGCACTCCTGCATAATGCAGTAGACCCATTCATCCTTGTTTTTCCTAAAAAGATGAAAGATTGTGGTTTCCACAAATTGTGGATGTCAACAAACGTCATCTCTGGCAAGCAGGAAGGAAATCATAGCTCCTGGACATAAAATATTCCACTGAAAATACTCTCTCCTACATAAAGAAAGGAGATTTTAGTTCAAATATGTCAAACAAGCACTATGATTGTATCACTTATGCACAAGAGGTGTGAAGTGACCAATAAAGTCAAGTCACATTCATCCAGTAAAGATTAAAAGAAGCACTTCAAACAAGATCACATTCAGAAACAAAGAGAGCTTTTATCAGTAGGAAACATCATCAAGATGAAGAAATATTTTACAGCTATATTTTCAGGTACATTTCAAGTGTGCCACATTTTGCATCACGTAATTAGGCAAAGAGCTTGTTCTAAAACCAGGTTCACAACATGTCTCACCAGGTGATTTTGCATATCAACAGTTTAAATCTTCACACGTGAAAATAGAAGAACATAAATGTCCTAGAGTATTATAAATCTGTTATCTCTCACTATTTGCAGCTCTTGCTTTGGTTTCAGCAAGTGATGGAGCTAGTTTGAAGTTATGGGGAGTCACCAATTATCCTTTATTTTGAGAAAGTCTAGAATTTCCTTACTCTGCAGAAACACAACACTATGTAATAATCAAAAGAATCATCTGCATACTACCTCATTTTTTCTTAAAAACAGAGAGAACAAGAGAAATGATTAAACATTAATAAATTTAAGAACATATATTACATGGAATGTCCCTTTGGTGTTAAGGATGATGATTAGCTAGGATTGAGCATATCAAGTGATAAATTTGTCCATTGTAACCCTAATGCACATGCTGAGCCTCTTCCTTCTAATTACAAGTATGATTTTTCCCACTAAAATGATGTTTCTCCAGAAAGAGAACAAGCAGTCTAGATATATTTTATGCTAGCAGTCAATCCCCAAGACACTGGTTTTATTTTCAGCCCATAGGTTAGATAATTAACCCTCCCCTACTTTTCTGCAGAACAGATAATAAGTAACTGTTCATTCAATGGTGGTTATAATAAGCAATTTCTCAAGCTCTGCCAAAATGAAATATGTCTGTAATTTCCTATTTTCTGAGTCCTCTTTTTCTTCTCTCTACCCAAAGCATCAGCTTTCTTCACTGCTTTGTTTCACAGCTGAAACTCTGCCAAGATTCATCGTTTCCTGCTTACACTGCAATCTAAACCAGACCTTTTAATCAGATTCTCTATTATGAATATCTTTCCTTTTCACTTCTACATAAGACTCATGAGCCCTGAGAATTAGAGAAGTGATGGTTTGTTTCCATCTTCTCCTCTCATTTCCTTTCTTTTATCACATATTCAAATATGATTTAAAGGTGAATATATACAAAAATACAGAGAGTGTATCTGAATTCATACCACTTGGGCTAGTTGAGGGCACTACTTAAGTCAGTTTCTATCCACAGATTTCTAGGTAAGGAGCAGTTGAAACCATCAGTTTAATATAGAACCTATCAACTACAGGCCCCAAACCTAAAGACCAGTATTTCATATGAATGCATTTTAAAAACTAGGTTGACACTTTTTAGGGAACATTTTGCCCAAATTATTGTTTCTTTCCAACTAGGAAAAGAGTTTCACTGTAATTTCATTTTTATAAGAATTATCAAGAAAGATAGAAAATTAAATTTAGTTATTACAAGCCCCAAGCCACAGATTTCCTTGTAATAATAATTCTTTGTCATGGAATAGAAGGAAAGAGATTTTCTGTGTTCCACATACAGCAGTTTTAATATAACCAAAATAATTATAAAATCATTGACTTAAATCTCACTATGTAGGTCCATGTTATCCTCAGTAAAACACGGTTAACCATTTTACTGTTAGTTTAAGTCTTCTATAGCTGGTTAATAAATAGATATTAAAATAATATTGATAACACAACATACATCACAGTAGTGGATTCTTTAATAAGCACAGACTGGTATATCTGTCATTGGCCTGCCAGGAATTGTGGATGTGATTTTTTAATGCTAAGGTAGGAGTCCACAAGTTTATAAGCAGTCATGTAGCAGGCAACATGGAGTTAACAGAAAAGTCCTCTAATATTCTTTGTCTTATACAATCACATGTTAGCACCTCCATAGCCTACTCACTTTCAAAAGTCAGCAATAATTTCAAAGCTTCTTTCATTAATGATATTAGCGATTGAAAGGCTTAGGAGGTTGGGTAGAGCTCAGTGTATAGCCCTTTCAATTCAGAACAACCCTACCTTGTCGCTCAGAGTAATAATTATCTGAAGGTGAACTTCCTGGTGGCATAGTTGGATGACTCAAAGAACTGACACAAAATGGGCTGAGAGCAAATTCATACTACATTCAAGATCAGGCTACCTTCCATACACAGATCATCTAACTAATACACATCCTTACAGCTGCATAGTTAGGAGCAGGATGCATGCAAGTCCCAACCAACAAGCCGGGCAAGTCTAGAGCTATGTCTCCAACTGCTACACTGATAAATGCTGAGCTCACAGGTTGTTGTTCTTGTTGCCCTTATCCCTTGTCACAAAGCAAAACTATAAAATTCCTTACATATTTTATTCTCTTTAATACAATTGCTGCTGTTCCTATTAAGTGGATAATTTTTTCATGCTTTTCTTTTTACTGTTTTAAGAATATGGAGTCCCTATCCTTCACTTACAACTTTCACAGATTATTTTTTCAACTTTGCTATAAGAGGAACTCCACAGTCAGAAAACAAGCATTTGAAAAGGGCTGGAGCCTAAATGATTTCTATGCCTCTCACAGATCAAGTTTCCAGAGCAAGCTGGAAGAGGTGGTGCTTGTCAAATGCTAGGTGTTACAGAGAAGACTCTAGGACTCTCTCTCACTGGTGCCACAGTAATTTCTAAAAAAAAATTACTGTATCACAGACTCAATTCTCTACTTTCATAGCTCACCAGAAAAAGAAAACAAGATAATAACTGTATGTTTGCAAAACCAATTTTGCTGAATACTTTTATCTGCATGTACGAATAAATACCAGTTTTGCATTGAAACTTCTCAGGGTTACATTCTACGTCTGCTGAATGCCTTTTGAACTACATCCCTATTGCTTGTAATTATTTTGGAAAAGCACTAAAATACTAACCTTGGGGTTTCTCCTCACCCCTTTCCCCAGAGATTATTAGCAATTAGTAGTTTAAACAAATCACATTTTTATAACATTCTCTAGAAATATTCTGCAACCCACCCTATAATACAATGTACAGTAGGCAGTATGTTACCAGGAACCTGGAAGTGACACAAGACCAAAAAAGTGAGAAGCTGATCACAGGAAGGCTGATAAATACACTAGCAAGCACAATAAAAATGTACAAGCTATATAGATTTAGAGCTCTTCTCAAGAGTGCATGTTCCCTTGCTGTTTTAAAAACACCCCAACTCCTCAAGATTTGCTTAAAAGAGAGGAAAAAAACCTGACTCCTATCCTAAGAAATCTGGCTTTCTCAGCTGTTTGAATTGTCAGCTTCTGCTGTGCATTTGGCCTTAAGGTATCTTGTGTTCCTTACAAGATACTCTTTCCTCATCAAAAACAGAAACACACTACTGTTTAGTAAGTAATAAAGCAACAGAACAGAAGCAGTTAAGCTAGAGTTCTTATCTACATCAAAATATGACTTTTTTAAGAGAAAGATTTCAAAATGTTATTGCCAAACTGAATTCTTTTTGCAATTTTCTCCTAAGTGACAGAGAGCTGTTTTAAGTGGTTAGAGTATTAAATAGTTCAACATATAAGATTATAATAAACAATACATCCTGACACTAATGAAAAGTATCACAAAGTAAATATACCCAATTACATAAAAAGATGAATGATTCCTTAAAATCTTTTTTTCTTTTTCATATCAAACTCCAAATAAATGTCTGAAAGAAACATTTGCATCTTCTGCAGGGTGCATGAGACAATCATTCATTTATTAAATCAGTTGCCTCATATGTAAAAAGTAAACATTCACACAGTTCAATACACTAATTAATTCCCACAATCCAATACACTAGTGTCAGTGGGCAAAAACTGTTTTCATGTTACTCTGTATAAATACACAGAAGTTCCACGTATATTACAGCTTGAACAGATTTAGCCTAGATTTATTTACTTGCTAAATATACTAGCAATTATATCTTAGAGATGGTAAAGTCATGCCATTTCATTGGTCTTTTTGTCTTCATTAAGCATTCTCACAGTTCTTATTAATTTAAGAACTTTTACTGGCTTAATCTCAGAAGTTTCTGAAGCTATCTTATTTTGGAAATTTCTAGAAAAACAAAGTACTCAGTCAAAAGTTAATTATACAAGCAAATGTTATTCACATAATGAAAAAGTTTGGCCAATAGACATGAATTATTTTCATAGTATTAGTTTAATATGTCAAAGTAAAATGTCTTGCAAGGTCCATGACAAGTATATAGTAGATGTTATCAGCTTTCAGTTCCAAAACTGCATTGTCTTCCCTAAAGAATTATCTAAAATTTATACTCTATTCAGTGATGAAACAGTCTAAATTGGCTTAAGCAGACAGTAGTTTAAAAACAGTCTCTTCCGCATTTCTAGACCTGTTGACAGCTTGGTCTAGAAGTGGAAGATCTAAGCATACTGTGTGGATCTCTTGCCTGTCTCTGAATGTAAACATTTTTGGACAAAAAGTAGTGTAGAACTGACAATGTTACATCCCATATGTCGTTAGGCAGATCACCAGATTTCTTGTTTCACCAAAACTCTAGTCCTTATGAAATTATAAACATTTCTGGGGCAAGGATTCTCTTTTGAGATCTTGCCTGAGGAAGGTCCTTGAGATAACTCCATAGTTTAAACTAGCATTTTTCTAGAACTCTGTGCCTGTAGGAGAATCTGGGCCACTTCCATCTTTGGAGGGCACTGCATGCTTAACCACTCAGACATCCAGACTGGCTCCACACAGGATTCAAACACCATTTGTCTTTACTTACTATGCTCTAGTGAGTTTGAGAAAGTCCTTACAGGATGTGAAATCATCTCAAATACTTTGGGGTTTGTTCTCAGAAAGAGAGAGTTGTTTCACTCCAGTTTAGTTCACTGTCTTTTCCCTTGGTCAACAAAATCATCTCCCATCATATAAGCAAGCCTGTGTCTCCTCTTCCTCTGTTGAGAGTATTTTTTGAATCTCCTCTAGTTCTTACAACATCTGGCTTCTTTGTTCTGCCTTTATTAATTTTCCACTACTTCAAAACTCCTGCCTGCAGATAGGAAGCAAAAACCCCTGGCTTTCTGAGCCCATTGTCACAAGTTATTTCCGTCTCAACAACTAACTTCCACAAGGTATTCCTGGTCTGCAAGGAATGTGGTTAAGCCCTGGTCAGCAGCATCAGAAACACATTTGAATGAGATTTTTTAAAAATTGAAGTCTTATAACTCCATGAAGTCAACCAGATACACACAGATTCTGCAAAGTTATCAAAATAATAAATACTCATATGTGGGAAAGTTCAGCCCAGAAATGCTTGCACACCCTTGAGAAATGCCATTGATTTCCCTGCCAAAGTTTTTGAAAGCTTTATTCATGTGGGCATGAATTAACACCAATTCATAAATAATCAATAGTGAAAGACAATTTAAATAAATTATATGGAAATTACTTACAATCCAAAAGCTTTTGCTTGAAATGTTCTCTCAGTAATTTCAAACCAAGGAACAAATGCATAAAAATCCATGCCTTGCACTTCAACAGAGTGCAAAATGAAAAAGGGCAACATTTGCATATTACTTGCTACAAATGGACCACCCTTCTCCTGAGGAAACTATTGAAAGGCTTAGTGCCTTTTCAGCTTCTTCCTTACAGAACAAGGGGACATTTGTATATGCTTCAAGCAAAGAAAACTAAAGACAAGATTCCAAAAGGAGCACTGGCAAATTAGACTGTATATTTATTTTGTCTCTATGCAGACAGAGAATGTTTTTAAGGTGAACTGCCCGATAGCCAGCTAAGCAGAGACTGACAGATCCGTGTAGGTACACACATGTGTTAATGGCAGTGTGACATCCAACTAGATATATATGCACCTCATAGTACAGCTATAGGAAACAGCCAAATCAGGCACATGTGCCTGGTTGGGACACTGGAATGTGGATAGTGATGAATCCTGACGTATAGAGTTCCATTCAGCTCCTCAAGTATTCATGTGGAAGAAATATGAATTTATAATGCAATATATTATTGTTGCATATTAAAAACATATTTCCAGCATTCACAATATTTTGTAAATATAATGAACCTGCCACTTTTAAATAATACAAATAATATATGTACTACGCTCGATGACACATATGCTTCCTATAGACAAAAATACAAACAGTCTTAAATATCTCCCTAGTCTCTCAGTACCCAGTCAGGTAATGACTGAAACTAGTGGAACAGGATTGGGCCAAAAATAGCAGTATTTAGGTAATGGTAGGTAGGTATACGAAGGTGATACCATGAAAAAAAACAGAGCAGCAAAACCGCCCCTTTTTGGCAATTAAGATTTACATGGGCACACCGTAATATTAATTTAATGGTCAAAATGTATGACTACATACGTATATTCTCACTCTCCCTAGAGTGCTTCAGTATTGACAGTGGATAAATTTTAGTAAAAGGAGACTCTGAAACAAAAATTTCCGTGCTTTTAAAAAATTCCCTTAAAAATAGGAAATTGTAGAAATGTGATATTCTTATTTTTCACTCTTGGGGGGGGAAGACTACACCAGTTAAAAAAAAATACCACCAGTTTTCTGTTATAGTGGGAAAACTATTTGGGGCAGAGTCCACTTTTGTAAAGATTAATGAAAGAGTGGAGAATGAAGTGTAAAACGGATTAAATGTTTTATAAGGAACATAAGGCAGACAAAGTAATATGCTTTGAATAATAAAGACCATACAGTTCACCACCAGTTCTTTTGGTGTTCAGAGAATATTTGAAGAAGGAAAGACTGGGAATCATATAATTGGAGTAGTAAACTACACCTCATAATCCTCATCATGAAATATGATTAAAAATAAATGAGAAGAGCAAGAGTTGAGCACCAGTTAAGATGCAATATTTGCACCTACAATTTTGTAAGCTCCAAGTCGTGTTGTCTAGAAACCAGCTGCTACTGGTTCCTTTAAAAAAGTAAAAACAATAAAAATAAATTGATTAATAACTCTTCTGAAAAGAGATGACTTTCTGATTGTCAACATTATTTTTATGTGCCAAGTTTTCTACCATTTTATATCATTGAAATTTCTGACTTTTTTTTTTCTGCTTTGCTACCTGCTTACTGATATAAACTGCAATTTAAAAGAAAACAAGCCAACCCGCGAAAAAACCACAAACAAACAAAGCCCCCAAAACTAACCAGACAAAAAACACCTACTACAATATAGAGAAAAAAACCAAATCTGACATGACACTTTCTTCACTAATATTTAAATTTGCAAAACAAAGCCAAAATCAACTGGACAATAAGTTCACCATAAAGAAAACATTACTTTCTGAATATTCCATACCAAAGAGTAAAATTTTGGCATAGGCTTTTTTTTCCCTACTTGATTTCCTGCTGAGCTGATGAACAATTAGAAACTCTGAAATCTGACTACAAATCTCGGACATCTGCTCACCCACACTGCTCTTGATGAACCTACAATGTGCTCTTTACCAGGCAGAGGCTCAAAACATAATGGGCAATCTTGGGTGATCACAGATAAACACCCAAGTCTACATGAAAAAAATTGGTGTATAACGTGTAACAGGATCATCCAAATAAAATATCTTAAGATTTCTATTTCATTTTTTCACAGGAATAGGGCCCTAACATTATGTAATCGTGCCCAACTGTGTGACTCCTACAATGCTATAGCAGTTACACTATGTCAGTGCTATTTTCACATAAATAGTGTTGACAAAAACGTAAACGGCAACTCTGAGGCTGAAGAAATGTGCAAACTCCCAAATGGAGCTTTTATTTTAATCACATTGCTGTTTGATTAATTTGATATTTGGTTCCTTTTGTTCTCTCTCTCTAGTATTTGTGCATAAAGTACAACCCTGGCCACTAAGGAACATTGTAATATGAGAAAACAATTAGCTCAGGGAAGAAGGTGATTACATAAAAGACATCACTGTTGTAAACTGAAGTGTTTGATTGAAAGCATTTTATAGCTAGTAGCTATAATTTTCATAGTTTAAAGCTAACTTTAAAAAAAATGTTCTAGGAAAATAAGATAAAGTGAATTGAGATTCTGTTCTTTTCTCTACTGCCTTGTCTGTGCTTCAGGAAGCTTAACAAGCAATTGTTAAATGTTAAAATACGCATTTGATTTTATTTTTATTTTGGAAAATATGATTTTATTTTCTCTTATTCCTGTTATTTCCTCTTATATCTTTAGGTCCTACAAGAGTCTCTGAAATCAATGAAAGACTGCCAGTAAGTATGTTGAAAGTTGGATCAGATCCCATATCAAGGACTTCACCTTATTTTGATTTTGATTAAGAGTAAACAACTGTTTTGTGACTGTTTCATATATGGTTTATTGTCATATTATATGAACAGCAAAATTCTTAATTCAGTTTTATTGCAGTATATACTTAGCAGGTGACTTCGAAATGGAGGATTGGTCCCAAAATCCAGCAGATCAGTGTCCTAATATTTACAGTCACCAGCACCTGATAGAGCAGATTAGCCCAAAATCCTGAGCAAAGTATATATGGGATAACTGTCTGCCCATGAGATGGACCAGCTCAGATAACAGGTCTGAACACCCGCAGGCAGTGTACTCCAGCATCTGCTCCTTTGGCTCATCCCTAAGACAGAATCTAAACTTAGGAGCTGTTTACACCTGAAATTTTTTTCTTCCTGTCTTGCACTCAGTTATCTGAACCAAGATTAGAGAGGCCTTTAATGCATAAAACCTGAAGTCCACTCCTACTGCAAAAGATATTGTTTCAGAGAATTTAAAAGATTTAATATATTTTCTAGAGAAGAGGAGGGCTTTCTGCCTACTGTAAAAGAAAAAAAGTTAAAGAAAATAGCAAATGAGCAGGAAAACCTTTCTTAAATCCACTCATTAGACTGCCAGGATTCAGACTTATACTTCCCACCCCCCAGCGAAGTGTCATTAAGGTCTAAGTTGGAAGCCAATGGGAGAAAAAGTGCCATCTGGCCACCCTTTTAACCTGGACCTCTGTCTAGTAAAGAACACATCCAGAAGGTTGGCATACAAAACCAAACCAAACCAACAACAGCAACACCAGAACACAACAAAATCAAACAACCTCAATAAACACAATAGCTGTGTATATAGATAGCAGTGCTGTGTCCCAGGCCAGGTTCATGCTTCCTGGATTTTTTTGTCCATTTACTCCTTCATACAAAATTGCAAATTATCTCTTCAACAGGGAACAGAACTTTTACAGTTACTAAAACCAGTTCAGAAAATTCATTTTTCATCTATATAAGACATTCCATTCCTTTTTTGACTCTCACTCAATTCCTCCTTTTCTTGACCTATTGTGGTGGAATTCCCAGTCTAACCACGCTTTCTGTCACTATTTCTTTTCATCAGTTTTGAATTTTCTTCCTTGAATTTTCATGAATGTGCCCTTGTTGCACTACTCTCTCTGAAACCTTTTTTACTGTTTTATGGCAATGTTTCCCCTCTTGTCTAAGGAAACAATTGTAGCCTTTCCATTTTAATTTCATTTACTTGAATGAGTAATTTTTTCCACAAGATAACTAGCACAAAGAATTATTCTAAATGATAGAGCATAGTAGGTTTCTATAAAGGCCTTTAATATTTTCCATATGATATTTTGCCCTTATACATTCTAGCAGACAGCTTACATTTTAAAACAGAGTTGCATACTAAACTGCCTATAGTGACATCTTGATGTCCCTAGACTAACCAGCACAAGCTATCAATACATGTATTGAATGCAGCTACACCATGTTATAATTCTCTGGAGAACAGGAAACAGTATTTGCTCAGATTCATTAAATAATCCATTCATGTCTAAATTTCTTGCATGTTTTATTTTTCTTCATCTCTTCAGAAATTAATTTTTTCCTCTCTATATGGTATCACTACACTCTGCCTGTTGGTGTCTGTCATCAAATTCAATTGGAAAAACATACTATCAGGTTATTATACTGAATATAAATTCATTAGGAAGTGTAAATGGAAAGAGAAGGGCAGTCAAATAATCCTCTTCTATGTGTAGGCTACAAATGTCTAATTAAAAGCAGAAATCTGCTATGGAATAAAGTTGCTCCAGAAAACAGAATAGTTGAATCACAGAAGTAATAGAACTGTGTTCCTTGTGCACTGGAAACACACAAACCAGGAGCACTCGAGGGATGAAAGAATGGTTTGTGCCACTAGGGAGCTATTCAGTTGTCAAAGAAATTCCTCGGGAGCCATTACCATTGTGTTTGCTGACCCTCTTCCACAGGGCAACTAAACAAAGAATCAGGCTAATAAATTGTGTAAAGCACATTCAGCTGAACTTGCATGTTCAAAGATACGGGAAAAACACACTCACACGTGCAATGGAAAATGATGAATGATGTGAAATCCAGTACAAACAGGGAAGACCACTTGTTCTTCAGCTGCTATTACCTGACAAAACTCTTTGGAAAAGAGGTTCAGATCTGTTATCTAGGATTTGTAAAATATTCCTGTAGTTCACAAAAAACAAATCAGAAGTAACTAGTGCCAAGTCTACCCTTCAGAGTAATGGAGCACCATGCAATAAATGCCTTTTACCAATATCAATATGATGCCTAAAGTGTATTCCCTCTTCTGTTCATAGGTGGTGAACAATGAGAGTTCTAGGCTGAATTTGATAACTGTGAAATAACTGTGTGTGCATTATTGCAACAGCTAGTTTTAAAAATGTTTGAGGAAAAGCTTAGAAGAAAGTGAGGGATCTTTATGTCTCACTTTGGCTGCTAACACCAGCTCTCACAAAATCCCCATTGGCAGGAGCCAGAACTTTATCAGAAGATGTACCAATTCTGGCTGGAACAAAAACTTTATAGAGCAACCTTTAGAGATCACTTCTATAACCATGCATACTAATTTAACATTATCTCAAAACCAGAAATACACTTTTTATTTGCAACTATACCACAGTCAAGACAGTGCCCCCTAATTCTATATATTTAGAACAGGTCTCATACATGAGAATTTTCTAAGCTCTTTGTGAAGGATGAAGTGCCTAATGCATTTCTGACTTGTTGGAATTGTAGCTCTCTGAAAATTTATGGAAATGATGCGTAAAAGAAAAGTATATAGTCAGCTGGTGGAATTTACAGATCCATACATGTCATTGAGATTAGTAAAATGAAATCGTCAAGCAGCTACCCTTCAGAACAGTACAGGTGCTGTTTTGGATTCTAAAAAAGTCAATGATACAGAATAAGACTAACAATGAAAACTTTTAGAAACACATTATTTGGGTGGATTGCTAAAACCACATTCTGCTTGGGTTGTTTTCCATGTGAAGTAGTCAGTCATCTGACATACAGATACGTAGAACACAAATTAATAAATGAAACTACTGGAAAATGTAAATGTAAGAAAAACAAGGGTAAGGTGCCCAAGAAGATAAGTTGAAGAGAATGCACTCAGTTATATTAATGCTTAAACAGGGTGCAAGACCACGCTCTATTTTACCTGAGCTACTCAATTACAATTTAGACTAGTCTAAAACCATAATTAGACAAGACAACAGGTTTAGGTTTACTAGTTAGAATGCTGATACTTTGGTCCTATGTTCCATTTTATTAATCTACCATAAATATCGAAATATCAGTAAAGTCTCAATTTTCTCCTCTTTCCTGGAGCTCACCCAACCAGACTTGCAACGTCCTGTGACTCCTGCTTCTTGTGCCATGTCTTATTTCTTCTCCACCACCCCAACTGGTTGCTTCCTTGTTTCTCCTCCTGTTGTTCCCTATGAATGGAGACTAAGCTGCTTTATTTTCAAGGAAATGTTACTGGTACAGGACTGGAACTTTCCAAAATAAGGCCATTTATTTCAAAACATAAATCTGAATGAATCATAAAGTTTAGTTTTATAAGAATTTTTTCCAATATATTTGACCAGATGTGTGCCTAAGCAGCAAAAGCCAGATATCAGTTTATAGTTTCCCTAACACTTAGGAATATGCACAAGATTTTTATTTTCAGATCCATCTCTAAAAAATTATTTGTTGCAAAATGTTCAGACATCCTGAAATTAAATGACTGTCAAGACTTCTCTTGTAGAGAAACTCAGGGGTTTTTACCCTTAGAAAACTTCTCTAAAATATGGATGTTTCAACAGAAATTAGCAATCCATAAAGCACATCATACTGTCACTATTTTTCCTATTATAAAACATAGTAGTAACTTCACACACTAAAAATAACAGAAAGAAGTCGTGGAGCTTTATTAGAACATAAAAAAATATTCCCTAAGAGACATGCTTTTTAATGCAATACAAAGAATGTGACAGCATGAGCTATCGAGGAGAAACCAAGGCTTGAAAATTTCCAAATGCCATGCATATACGTATGTAACTCTTTATTTTCTCCCTGAGGTAAAATTCCCACTGACTTCAGGGCCAGATTTGCCTGAATAAGAGGGAGAATCTCCTCTAAGAAAGATGCTGCAATACAGACCTTTGTGAACAAATTCTCAAGGAACCCAGATGCTAGCAAAGAGAGCTCATCTAATTAATTTGTCTCTGGTGTTTTAGCTCTAAATAGATATTATACTTCTTTTAAGAAATAACAGCCCTGTGATATTACTGAGCTACATTTTTTTTTAATGAACATTACTCAGGGTTCAAAACTATTCTACTTACATTGCTTGGCTAGTGTAAACATAACCCTATATTTTAGTGTAACAACAGAATCAATCCATTAAAAATACTATTTTAAGACAAAATTTTCAAAGATGACAAATTATTGAAAAGTGTTTACTCTGACATACTTAAAGCATGCATGAAAAATCAAGCAAGAAAAACAAACCACACCAGAACATACACACATTTCCCTCAAACTACCATCAAACCACCAAGGATCTCCAAAAGTGAAGTAACAGCCCGAATTATTTCTGAAAGCCTTTAAGGGGTCTTTCTCTGTCAGAATAAAAAGAAAAATCTCCAGCACATCAGAATTGGTGTCCAACACCATCACTCGAGTGCTTTCAGGAGGAGTGGTGACAGCACCTGACAGGAGGAGCAAAATCCACTGCTGCCTTGTGATATTTAATATGCACTTCACATAGTTGGGAAAGCTGTCCTGAACACTTTGTACACTTAAGACACATTCTTCCTCCTTCTACAATTTTTAAGCCTGATCAAGTCCTTATGGATCTTTCAGCTGGTCACCCATTTTATACTTAACACAGCATGAACTGCTCTTTAACTGTGCAATTTACCAAAACAGTGCGCTACCCACTTGAAGACACCAAAGATCATAGAACTTATGCATGTTTCTTAAACATAATGAATGTCAATCTGGTGGAAGAGGCTCCTAAAATCTTGCCTGAACTTGGTAATTCTCTGTCACCACCACTTCGTGTTTTCCCCAAACATGTCATACTTCAATACCTGCAAGACTACTAGAAGGAAGTGGTACTACTATCAGCGGTCAAGCCTTCCTACCCAGTAAGGCTCTTCTGTGAAGAGCCTGGCACCCAAGGAGCAATCCTGCTCCACTGAAGAGGTCTAGATGAAGTCCTTGGCATCTTGAGCCCATTCACAGGAGTAGTCCCAGAATCACGACAAGAATAAAAAACCCACAACATTTTCATCAAGTCTCCCTGAAGTAATCATAAACAACTCAGCCACGCACAAGACAAGCAATCCCCAGTTCAATTGCTGAACAATTACTGTAGCAATAACCAAAGATAAGAACACAGATTTGAGAACAATAATATTCAGGCCCCAGGAGATAAAGAAAAAGAAAACATCAGATAAGGGTGTGAGACTCATTCCCTTCACTCAGGGAAGCATCCACATTTCTTCTTGATTTTTGTAACTTATATCCTCTGATGTGGACTTATCCAAGCAGATTTTGTTCTGAAGATAATATACCACTTATTAATGGAAAAGCACAGACATTCTTAATAAGTGAGGTGTTACTTCTTACCGAATCTTCAAGTGTCATATTTGCAGATACGATATTCTTTGAAAAAAAGGAAATAGAGTAAAACAACAGCTGCAAAAACAGTGAAAATTTTTGGAGGTAAGCCATTGCACTGTCTTTATTTTGCTAAAAAAATTTTGCTGAATCATTGCTAGTTTAATTTTTATCACTGTGACTGGCAATTGTGTAGTTTGAACAGCAAAGTGGATCTATAATTGTACATCAGGGACCGGACATTTTAAGACATACCCAAGGTATACTCCTTGTGTAAGCTGTTTGCCATAAAGTAATAAAATCATTCAAGGAATAAAGGTGATGCTAAGAGATTGTTTCCAAAAAAACTGGAATGTTGCCATTTCCACACATTTGGGGTGTTATTCAATCAAACAGGAACATCAGTTAATCCAACATAACACAAATTAGCCAAAGGAATAAAATAAATAATTAGAGGTAGTTGTGGATCTAAGCACTTGAGTAATTTAGGTCATTTAATACAGGAAGTCTTAGAACAAGAAAATTATGAACAGATCACTTTTTTTAACTAAAAGGATGTAAACCTAATGACCTGTACTACAGATTAAAATGGTTTCTTAAGAAAGCAAATTGATTCTTCTTGTTTCATGAAGTGATGTAATACTATTTCATCTTTTTTAAACAGTGATTTAATCAAACCATAGGAGACAACACTCTGGTAAGATCTTATTATAAAACCTCACACAGATACTGTTCTTATTTCATTTTCCATACCATTTTATGTTGCACATGGGTATTTAGATATAAATTTTTATCTACCCAAATATTCTCAATTACCTTTTCTGCCCACAGGATTTGTTTGTAGGCATATAGAACTGCCCCAAGAATCACCTCCCTTGACCTGCTGGCCACGCTTCTTTCGATGCAGCCCAGGATGTGGTTGGCTTTTTGGGCTGCAAGTGCACATTTCCGGGGTCATGCTGATCTTCTCATCAACCAACACACACAAGTCCATCTCCTCAGGACTGCCCTCTATCTATTCTCTGCCCAACACTCCTACCCTTTCACAAGGTTATGCCATCCCAGAATAAAAAAGCCCAGTATTCCATATGCTGCAGGTTCATTTTTCTAGTTAGTTATGGATCACACAAATCTGTAATTTTTGCTAAGCTTAGGGTACCCCAAGTCCCCATGTCACATGTGCCATCACTTTCTTCTACAGGGAGAAAGAGAAGACAGCCAAGGAGTGAAACTGGCATGTTTCGGAGCTATTACCCTTGGAATTGCTTTGGTCCCACTCCCTGCTATCCAAGTCACTCGTGACCTCTCTGCGCCTCTTCCCTTCTTAATTGGGTTAAGTATCAAAAATAGCACCTTATTATCTCTAGACACGCTCTGAAGGCTAACACACTAAAGGCAAGACATACATTAAACACTGTGTGTTAATTATTAAAGCATGGTGAATTCAAGAGTGCCAGGCTGGCTGCTCTGCATTTCGTAAGTGGCCTATATTTTGTAGGGATTATTTCTTACCCTAAGCAGGTTGTTTCAAGGAACTATGCCCTAAACAGGCAGCAGAATGGATGTCTCTGTTTTTGTCCCTAATCACACTTGTGTGTTCTGCAGAAGAATGGTTGGGAAATGTTCTCTTAGTAATACTTTCCATTCAACCTGCCATTGTTAATTGAAGGACACACTATTTCATTATGTCTCTCTTCCTGGCAGCCTACAGAGTAATTGCACACAGTAGCAAGAGACAAGTGGACAAAAAGTTCTGGAATTGAGAATAGGAAAGATGAACAATTTGTAAATTAATCTCTTCTTCTTGTGGTAACAAATAACTGAAGTGTTTATAAAAAACAAAACAAAACAAAAAGCAGTTTTACACCAGTTCTGTTTCTCTGCACACTGAATAATGTAAACTTATTATGAAAGGTTTTCTACTATTCAAATAGTAAATGAGCTCCAGCTCCTTTCTGGAGTTAATTATTATATAAACTTGACTTTCATGGGGGTCCAAAGGAAAATAAAAGGATTTTTGAGGAAGAGATGCCAAATTCAGCTGGATACTGGTGTGCTTTATTCCTCTGCCCCTGTTGTACATGACATTGAAGGAGAAACTCTAGATCAATCCCAAAATGCGGTTTATTGGTGAGTTTGGACTGCTTACAGTATGTAGCATGAGAGTCATGAGTGTGAGTGGAAAAAGAAAAATATAGCCCACAGAATGTGGACACAGAAACTGTTTTTTCCTTACTATAAAAGTCAATCATATTATTGCCATGACAGCTATTATTTTTTCTTTTGTTTTCCTGAACCAAGTCTTCAGAAAGATTATACTACTGCTGTTTTAACTGCGGGAAACTTCTATTTTTTTTTAAATGAAAATAAAGTTTTCTTGTTAAAATGCAGAAACTACTACTCACTTCAGCATCTAGATAATCCCTCTGAGGTGCAGAGCTCCTCAGAAAAGGCAAGTCAGATAGTAAGAACAGAAGTCCTTTGTAGAGACTACATTAGAGTATTACTGCTTACCATGAGTTAGGCTCACCTTTCCCAATAACATTAAAGCAGGTATTGAAAAATTGTTCCTAGCATTGGTGCTAATGTTGAGAAAATTAACATAGCCTGTTTTAACCACTGAACACACACAATCAGTGAACTCTCATGAATTAGATTTACAAAGGTCTTATATGTATAAATAACTGCATACTCACTGTGAGAATGATGGCAAGCAAATTGGACCAAGCTTCTTTCCATGACAAATAACATCTATACATCTCATCGCGTGACAAAAAAAAGAGAATAGTATCCAACAAATGTCAGGAAAATAAAACTGCTTCTTATTATTTTAAGCATTCTCTTTGAGACTCAAAATAATATATGGGGTTGTTTTTTAGTTTTTAAACCTTGACAGACTAAAATAAAGGAGGAAAAATTCATATTCGAATGTCAAACTACACCTTCAGGTACTTGAAAAAAAACAGTATGTGGCATAAGGAAAAGGATGTTAAAGTATTTCAGGTGGTCACTTTTGGGGAACAAATACCTGTTTATAGTCGAGGGTGGTGGGGGGAGTGGCACTCTTTTGTATCAGACCTGAGACATTTTCTTTCTACTTGTTTAATTCAGTTTATCAAACCAGATCATGTTAACATGCACTCATGACCAGTGGGCATAACTCAGAGCATCATCTGTGGCCACCAATTCACTCAAATGAATCCCCATCAGTATACCTACAGAAGCCCAGGACTGATAAAGTTAACTGGGACACCCTGGGAGGCAGGCTGTGTGAGCCTGGCAGCAGTGTGTGTGCAGATACAGCATTTCAGATATAAAGCACTTTTTTCAGACGCAATTCAGGCATCTCTGCATAAGTCACATCTCTTGCGGAAGAGGTTGGCTGAGGTTAAGCAGTAAGCAGACTTGAAATCTGGAGCCCCCAAAAATCTACAAAATAACAGTCAAATTAATTGATGATTTTTGAAACATAAAATTTCAGAACAAGGTTGGAACTCAGGTCAATATATCCCCAATCATACAAGATTTCTTCCATACATGTTATGTTTTTTAAAACTGTTATTTAAAAAGTAAAACCTCAAATTACAGGATTTTATCAGGAGAAACTATTCCACAGTATAATATATGTCACCACTAGGACTCTTTTTTCCTCATCACTAGGACTCTTTTTTTTTTTCCCCAAAAAATGTTTTGGTTACAATATTTCAGTTTCACTTTTCCCGTTTATTGTTCCCTTTTATGGTTAACTTCTTCACCCTCCCTAGAATTTCCATGTAACAAATACAAAGCCATAATCGCTTGCCTTGGATATTGTTTGACCAACGTTCCCATGTTAGGTCCTTTTATCTTTCCTTATTAATGTTCTTCTACCCCTTTGAGCATGTTTAAATCTTGATGAGTTATATTTGGGAATCGAGATAAAAAAATGTAAGGAAGAAAGATGTTCTAATAGATCATCAGTTTTTTCCCAGCTAACTCCATAATTAGAACACATTCAAAACTATCTTATAAGAATATTTTCATAGATAAGAGATCATTGGTTATGAGGATCAACAAACAATATCAAACAAAGAAATTTATCCTTTTTGTTTGAAGCACTTAGTCCTAACAACTTCAGGTGATTTCCATATGGTGGATGCATAGGAAACTGATGACATATGGGCTGGCACTAAAGGACTGGGTGATGGAGAGAGCTGAAGGAGAGGGTCAGTACCTCAGGGGTGAGAGCTTGTATCTCAAAGGTGGATCACATAGTAACAGATATTCATGAGACAGAGAAGGAACAAACATCTGGAAGGCAGATGAAATTATTTGGGGACACACATACACAGACAATGGGCTGACATGTTCAAAACACTCAATCTAAATGCTGAGTCCACGTTTAAAATACTCAGTTTCAAAGCTAAGTCTAGTCTTCAGTGTTGTAAGGATTAATACAACATTAAGGGTTTATAACACAGAAACTTCAAAGCAACATGTCAATACTGTGCTCTGATAGATGTGTTTTAGATGTACCTGAAGCAGCTAGCTCTGTCCTCGCTAGCATGGCAAAGCCCAGTAGTACAGCAGGCTGACAAAGCCCCAGCATATACTCAGTAGCTAAAGTTTGCTCTGCTGCAGACCTGCTGCTCTGCATGTATGAACTGGACAGTTCAGGCGTGTCATGAGCTGTAATAGTTTCTCTGCTGACAGCAGGGCATACTCAGCTCTAGCTGAAGATGTAGTTTGAGTTTTTTCCTCCAAGAGTTCTAAGTACTGCATGCACCTGTATAGAATTCCATACACTCATATGAACACAAACACACATGTGTTTATATAGAGACATATATTTTTATATACGCATACATATGGATTTAGGGTTTGAATTCATTACTCTGATCTATGGAGTTTCAGATACAAATTTGGATGCAGATGCTTCATATGGGGAAGTGGATGCAGGAAAGGTGAATTCAGAGTCCTGGTGTGCAGCAACATGGATAGAGTTTCTGAAATTAACATGAACTTGTGAGAAAAAGCAAAGAAAACAGAGGTATATTTACATTAAAACTAAGGAATATTCATTTGGATCGTTTTTAAAAAGGAGAAAACTCAAGAGCAATGCTCTACACCTGCCATGTGTCTTCCCGTAATGACTCAGATCCAGCTCACCTGTGAAAAGCTGCTGTTTCAATCAACTCCCAGTAAAATCACAACACATGCTTTATGTGATGGGGACACAAGAAACATTCCCATACCCCAGTCAATTTCCTTGAACACAGGGATTTCTGCTTCCTGCATCCAAATGGATCACCTCTTAGAAATGCTATGACTGTTACAGAGAAACTTCACTTGATGTATTTCTTAGGCAATAATACATTTGCCAACATGATATAGGACTGTTTTGGAAGAGGACAGAATTAATCTCCAGAGTAATGGGCCACATTACACTCCTAACCTAAGACAGAGCCAGTGCCTGCAGAACATAACATGTCAGCATGAAGTGTAGAGCATGATGATTCTTATTCCTTTTCCCAACCTGAAACCTACATTAAAAGGAGTAACCAGAAACCAGAGGACTGTACTTAGCAATATAGAATATAATACATATTTTAAAAGCAAGTGATTTTAAATACTTTCCATCTGATATGTCTCTCTCTCATCAACTTCAGACAAGGATTATTTATGCTGAAGCAGAAGTCCATGAAGATAAGACAACTTGAAATACTTTATAAATAATTTTTTAATTACAAGATCCTGAATTCAATCTACTGATACACTAATACACTAAAGATACTGCCTCAAAGAGATTAAATGTAATTTGTTTTTCACCTGGAATAAATTTTTTAAATTGGTACAGTATATTAATTGAGTACTTCAGTCAATTAAAGCAGGAACCAGTGTCACAAAATAAGGGGGAGGAATCATTTCAATAGATACAGTATATGATTGGCAGTAACACAAAACAGTAAAAATTTCTACATTTCCAAAATTAGGGCCTCCAGCAGGAGGAACACATGGAATACAAGTTAGGAATACATTCTTACACAAGAACTAATCAGATACACAAATAAAAAGGTGAGTTTTGTGAAGATCAGAACATAGACAATACACTTCTTTACCAAGAACCAAAAAAACACTTTAGAAGAAAATAAACTAATAAATACACGATCATGGGGATGCTCTGACATGATAACAGGCTGTTGTTCTCAAAAGAAGAGATGCAGTCCTGTAAATCCATCACAATACTTGAATGCAACTGCTGGCAAGAGCAAAGGGATTCAAAATATGACCTGGCATTGAAAAATAGCCTTGTAAATCCACACCATGCTTTTATCACCTTTTTGCATATCAGAATTATATACTGGACTGCAGTGTTATGGATACATTTAAAAGCCTTTTTAGTGTCACTAGAGGTCCTTCTCACTGGCTCTGAGATCTTTTACCAGTTCTCTCTTGAAAAGCTGCGCAGAAAACGACCTTGAAATCAACTTACACCTCCCTTTCTACCGTTGGAGTAATTTGCAAAATATCACAGCATCAAAAAACCCAAAGGCCACCCCAATTTTACAAGTCTGCAATATCCCCCTTCTCCTCATGTCCCTCTCAGTGTTTGATGGCATATACAATTACAAGATCAGACAAGTCCCATGAAAGATTCATAAAATGAATGTAACATGTCTTGTGT
This sequence comes from Lepidothrix coronata, assembly GCF_001604755.1. Classification (NCBI taxonomy): domain Eukaryota; kingdom Metazoa; phylum Chordata; class Aves; order Passeriformes; family Pipridae; genus Lepidothrix; species Lepidothrix coronata. Next base: position 947,613 of record NW_016690395.1, read on the forward strand.
AGCAGTATGAAGCTATTCAGTAAAAGCAGATGTATCAACAACATAAATACAGCTGTTTGAAAAATAAGACAGATTTTTCTAATTTCTGACCTGTTAGTTTTACCTGCCGAAAGATCTGGCTTTGTAAAACACCAAAAAAAACTAATGGGCACTGCTGATCAAGAGAGTAACAAAAGGAAAGGACAGGTAGAAGTTTCCAGTTAATGAGCATGAACAAGACTGTAAGGGGGAAAACTAGAGAATCAGAAGTCTTTTCTCAAAACTGAGATGAAGCTGTGACTTCAGCACAGCATCACAGCTACGTATTAAAGACTCCATAATACAATTTTTCTTCATTAATAAGATCCAGCCCAATCCCAGCAAAAGTTTTTTTGTTAATGCAACGTTGATTCAAAGCAATTGGAAAAAACACTCTGGTTTCTAGAGCTATTTAGTCTAACCAAATGTGGGCAGATCCTGCTGATAAAAAAATGATTTAACTGAAATGAATTTCTACAATCAAAAATAAACTAGGCTAGAGAGCTCCAAACCAGTCTGAATGAAGGAAACCTTTAAAAACATCAATTATTTGTTGCAGCACAGTTAAATATTAATGCATCCTCTTTAAACTCCTTCCAGTCAATCACTTTAAAAATGTCAAAAGATGGGGTGAGAAAGGAAATAAAGTGTAATGTCTGGCTAACTTCCCCTCTGTTATATCCAAACACTGAAAATGCCCAAAAAACTTACACAGATATAAGAGGACAAAACATGAACTTCAGAAATATATAGCAAAACCCAGCTTTAGGCCAAACTTGAGCCTCTTTTTGTATTGTCCTGCTGCAGCAAGTCTTAAGGACAGCTTCTTAGTTCAGTTCCATGGTACAAAGAGAAACAAACACCTTTCTATCACCCCACAGAAACCACAGGGGAAGTAAATGAAAGCAAAAGTAAAAACCAACAGACCTCTCCTGACATACACGTAAAGTTTCTCCTCACAGCTCAGCCTCTCACACTGTACTGCTACAGTGGCTGAAAGTCTTGACAGAAGATGGGAAATACCCATGCCCAGCTGAAACCTATCCAGCCTGACCCAAAAGGTGCCTCTCAAGGCATCAGTTGCTGTCCTGTAAACATTTTAGACATTCTTTGTATGTTCAGACTAGAGCATTTCCCAGTTTTCCCCATCTTCCTAACCCAAACCTACAAGTTTTGGGAGTTATTTGTTCCCAACAGAGGCAGAAGATTGTGCAGAGTGGTTAAGTAGGTTGGTGCAAGAGTGTAATTTCTCCAGTACTACCTGCTAGGAGGTATCACACCACTTCTACACTCTAGAAACCTTGACAGTTTCTCAGAGATGTTTGTTTGTAATCTGGTCAGACTCCTTCAGCTTGCTGGTTACATTACATTTTCAGGAGACAGTATCTTCAAAGCATTCCTTACCCTGTGAGCTATTTGGCAAAAGGAGAATGATGACAACTCTTTCTCTGGCTAGTCCGAGAAACCCTCTATTTCCTTTGCTTTTCAGATGTTCTGACCAAAATAATAATAAAAAAAAGTATCCTTGAATTGCTCCAAAGCTATTTTCTTTCACCTGCAATATATGGGCAAAATCTAAAGGCATTTTCAAGGCATTTTCAGATACATGTTTTGATAGAAGATAACATCTTCTAAATACAAGTATTGCACAGATTAGCCTACACTTTCCTAGTTTTCATGTTCAGGATTGTGTGTTCCAGTAATGTTCCCAGTAACTGCCAATGCCCCTGAAATTCTTCCACATGTCCAGCAGCCAGCTTGTCCTTCCACAGTCAAGTCACAGGAAGGAAGATAGATGTGACATGAACTTTTTACTACCCCAGCCATCTCTTGCTGTCAGCATAGTCACTGTATGTACTTCTGACAGGCATGTGTAGACAGCAGGTACCTCATGCCAATCCTGAGGCCATCCTTTGTCTTTAGCCAAGAAAAAAGCTTCAATTCTAGTCTTCTGATTTGCCTAGGCCACTGGGACAAGCTGCAATTTTCTTGTACAAAGCATTCAGAAATATGCCTGCAGCAAACAGGTCAGGGGTGCCTCTGGGCTGGAGACTAAAGTACAACAGGATTTTTATTGCACTTTGCTTCCACCTGCTGCCTTTGGCAGTATTGTCCTCACATAAACCACTGCCTCCTTCATTATTTGCTGCATCACAAAATTAAAGGGGAAAACTTCTCCCTGATGTATGTCTCTGACTACCTGTCACTGTAGGAGCATCTTCAGACTCAACCAGATGTTCTAGAGTAAAGGAAGAGATTATTAACAAGTTTGCATAAATACAAAGCAATGCAAAAAGAAAGGAAGAAATTAAAACTAAAGATGCTTGAAAGATGTTAGAGGGCAGATGTGCCAGTAAACAGGACTAACCGAGGCATTGGAAAGGGCTTGTCTGCTGAAGTTAAAATACATTTGAAGTTTGATTCTGCCCTGTGTAAATTTATCTTTTTTTTTTCCCCCCCCTGTACTCAGCGCTGGTGAGGCCACACCTCGAGTACTGTGTCCAGTTCTGGGCCCCTCAGTTCAGGAAGGATATTGAAGTGCTGGAGCAGGTCCAGAGAAGAGCAACAAGGCTGGTGAAGGGACTCGAGCACAAGTCCTATGAGGAGAGGCTGAGGGAGCTGGGGTTGTTTAGCCTGGAGAAGAGGAGGCTCTGGGGAGACCTCATCACTCTCTACAACTCCCTGAAAGGAGGTTGTAGCCAAGTGGGGGTTGATCTCTTCTCCCAGGCAGCTATCAGTAAGACAAGAGGGCATGGTCTTAAGCTCTGCCAGGGGAGGTTTAGGTTAGATACTAGGAAGAAATTTTTTACAGAGAGGGTAATCAGCCATTGGAATGGGCTGCCCGGGGAAATGGCGGATTCTCTGTTCCTGGAGGTTTTTAAGATGAGACCAGATGTGGCACTTAGTGCCATGGTCTGGTAACCACAGTGGTGCTGGATCAAGGGTTGGACTTGATCTCAGAGGCCCCTTCCAACCTGGCTGATTCTATGATTCTATGAGGTCAAGTTTTTCTCCTCATGCAGTAATGATGCTTAGATTAGACCACTGAAACATCACCTGCAGTGCAGTGGGAAAGTTACTCTCTCTTGTCACAGACTAAACTTTCTTGCATCAGCCTATATATTCAGTTTTCTATGACTATTTGCAAGCAACAAACATCCCTGAAGGGCCTTCTAACAAAAAAATTCCATTTGTTGAATCTCACTTAACAGTGAGGGTGACTTTGCTTCCAGATCACACTGAAATTGTAAATTCATTCAGTTGAAACACTGTAGCAGTAAAACAGGGCACATACTTCCATAACTGTTGTTTCTGGAAAACAATAATATTTTTTTCCAAACACACAAACACTTGAGCAATACTCTCATATTAAGCAGGGAGGACAAGTTAGGTTCTCATAGATATGCTACTGCTCTCAAAGAAAGGAGTCGTTGTCTTCTTTCTATATTTCCAATGTCATCTGTCATTCTTAATGATTTCCCCAAAACCATTTTTTGTGCAGACATTACAGTTAATAATAAGTGTCCTTCTAGCCCAGTTTACCAGGATGCAAATTTAACTCAGATCATTAATATTAATATAGGACACCATAGGTGCATAAAATTTGAGCTGAGCTGAGCTGACTTTGGGCTTTCCATCTTTTCAATGAGATTTTTCCTGAACCACACAAAGGGATATTTTGTATTAGCTCTGCTCTATCTGGAGGAGGAAAATTAAGTAGCATTCACATAACGTTATGCCATCTCATAACAGACTTTTGATAATGCATTTTGCATGACATTTTATTCTTTTATAATTTGATATTGCAGCCAGTTGTACATTTTTTTTCCTGAAATCTTTATCATGTTGTAATGAAAAAACTTGTTTTTTTTTACTTTTTTTTTAATTAATTTAATCTAAATTGTTTAAGACGTTTATTTTGCACTCTTTACAACTAACATAGCAAATGTAAAACTTTCTCAGCTATAGATGTCTATGCTTTTTTGATACAGAGACTTTGTCTTACAGTACAGTCCATGTAACATATAGACAATTTAATCATTTTTGTCTCGTTCCTTCAATATCCAAGGTTTACATTTCATACAGGACAGCAGCTGTATTATTCCTTCTTTCCATAATCAGTACACATCTCTATAAATAAACATTCACATGCCACATAAGCCACATTCATATCAGATGCAACAACCCAAATATCCACACCTCAATTCACTTTCTGTTTACCATATTTATAGTCACAATTAACACATACACACCATAATTCTAACATCTAGTAAACGTTTTGAACAAGATAAACTTAGTTACTGGTTTACCTGCTACAAGTCTTCAGATCAGCTTTTCTTTCTTGTAATTATACTGTCATTTTCAACATGGGTTTTTCCTCTTCTGCTCTACAGAAGACCCTAACAAACAACAGTGAAAAGTGAGTATGGATTAAATATTTCCCTTTTATGGTACCAATATCCATAAAACTATTCCATAATTTGTGAACCGTTTCCATCATACTTGTTTTTAATAATATCTAACCCTGAACAATGTTGGAGTAGAAACAAGTAGAAATTTTCTAGTTTCTCAAACAGCAGGAAAAGGAAGGTACAGCCTTAACTCTTCTCCCTGGAAAGTATAGGTATGAATCACTCCTCGACATAGAAAAGGGAGGAAACTTCTTGGCATTTTAGACATAAGACTCATTATGAAATAGATCTAATCACTAGAGGTTAACTGTAAAACCACAGGGGTAAAAAAACTACAGGATGATTTTCAGACTGATAGTATGAGATAGATGACATATTAAAACAAAATTCATAGCTAAACAATTCTTAAGGGGTTTTATTGCTTGAGGGGCTGGGGGATTGTTATAGAATATGAGACAACAATTACGGAATATGGCTATTTTTTGACAGTGAATCTGGAACAGATCCAATTACAAATAATTAGCTGGGGGCTTTGTATACAAAAATATGAAAGTACTGACGTGCACTTCAAATATCATCAATGTAATTCAAAAAAGAAGATAACATTATTGATAGTCACAGGAGGAAACGGACATAATTTTGCATTAAAGCTATTCCTTCAACAAATAAGCTGGAAATGTAAGATGTAACTTTGCAGTGATGTGACAAAAATCATAAACATTATATTATTACTTGTTGTGCCTTCTTGTGAGCAAGTTCATTTTCAAGGCCAGGGAGAAAAAATATTACGACGAATTGACTATCGTATTTAAATGACCTGAAAACCCTGAAAATTATTGTCAATTATAATTTTAGGTCAGCTTTCCTCATTTTGCATGCACAAAACTATGTCTTTTACCTGGCTTTGCCAGGTAAACACATTATTTCTATAGGAACTACTGGAGTGTTCAAAGGATCAAAGCTGGTCATAAAGTCCTGTGTTCCTGCAAAGCTGATGTGCATATATTTTACCTTAGGCACATGAGTTGTGATATAAAACTCGTAAAAGGGATTATATACTCTACATCTATATCATTAAAGATTTCTATATAATAGTTTTAAATGGACATAGACTGGGAGAAAGGGATGAAAAAAATAGAAAAGTATCGTGAGTGACTTAAATACATTGATGTGCTATTTCTAGTCTAGCCTCTTCTTGTACAGCCTTTCCTTATATCTAATTAAGCTTGTGATACTGAACACAAGGAAGAATTTATGTGTATATATTTAAGTGCATTTGTTGCTAACTGTGCCTTTACTTAGACTTGATCTTTTTAATAAATAAAATAATCATGTTATTCCATTATTCTGAGCTAAAGTGTGTTACAGCAAGTTAGATACAGTAGAATTGGATCAAAAAGATAGCTTTCATATGAAATCTGCTGTTTTATTCCTCTTGTAATATTATCTCTTAGTGCAAAAGCATCCAGAGCCACAAGACAACTGAAATCAGGCAGAATTTAAAAAAGGAGTAAAATTTGGAATGAAATTGTCTTTTTGTAGTTGTTTGAATCTCAAGCCTAAAACCTCTAACTCCGAAAGCCATAAGTGAATTGACTGGTATTTTTTACCTTAAAATTAGAAAGCCTGTTCCCATCTGAAACACAGAGGTTCAAGGTCTTGAAGTTCCAAAGAAAACTATTGGGAAGATAACACTTGAAAGGCTCCTATTAATGAGACTTCCAATTATTTTACCTAACTTCCTTAAAAGTTCTATTAAAAGATGAAAAGCACTGTCTCCCAGATGACAAAGATTGCAGTGGTCCAAACAGAACATTCCACTGAGAGGCATTAGACCTTCCTTTTAAGTTTGAGGCTTCTCAAACTCATATTTCTCCTGGAACCTCTATCTCACCTTCTGACTCTAAATTCCCATCCTTGGGGAGCACTGCACAGCGTTCTCTTCTTATGACCTTCAGTGAGCTTGTAACTTCCCTATCCTAAGCTACACAGTGATACAATCATACATATATTTGGCCAGATATTCCATAGCATAGGGGTCTTTTTTTATCTTCTTCAAAAGCACCAGATGTGGAATACTGCCAGAGACAAGACACTGGATAAAATAAACTGGTTGCCTGAGTGAACAAGGAATTCTCTTAGGTACATCTCTAGTCTCACTTTCTGTTTCAGAAAAAATATTGGGTGCTGGTCTTCCCAAAGCCTTCAACATCTAAGTGTCTGATTATAATATTGCATCTAGGTGAAACCACTTCAAAGAAGCAAAAGGAAAATCATGGCAAGAGAATGTTATGCAGGCCAGTCATGCACAGTAAGAAATGTAGAGCCTGCAAAATGGCACTCACACCTCCAAAGAGTGGGACTGTGTTTAACAGGAGGAATTTCAAAACTGCCTCCTGAATAAGTTAGAGACAATTTCCTTGCTGAGAGAGAATAGAGAGGAGACTGAACGTACACGATGTGTTCAAATTACTTTGAGAAAAAATATCAGCTGTGAAAACTCAAATATTCCACCAGCAAGGGCTGCTTTCTGAGAAGCTCAACCTGAAACGTACAGAATCAAGGGATATTTGGGTGAAGTTTATCTCCTGTAATAAACCAGAGATATGACAAAAATATTTAAAATTTCCCTCTAAGCTGGGACTTCATGAAATCCAAGGTACCCACTATGAATCTATGAGGGTATATTGAGCAATAATTCTCCTTATCTTCATCTTTCCTGGTTCCTGCCAAATTGTGATCCTACTTCCATTCAGACACAGCATGTTCCCAGTATCCTTGTTGGATACTCTGAGGTGGCAGAGAGCCAGATAAATAGCTTGAGGTGTTACTGCAGCAGGTGGTAAGAAGAAAGAGTCATGGCCACCAATAGTTTAGAAATAAGAACGGACTAATTTGGGAATGCAGCCTACGTGCCGGTGCTTGCCATGCGTACACCCTCTCTGAATGTTCTAGGTCAACTTCTGTGAAATAACGTGCATAATACTGCACAGTTAAAAAAAGAAGCTGTCTTGATGAAGTTCTGCTAACTTAAAAAACCACAACAAACTAATGGACTTGCTTTCCCAGAGTGTTTGACAATGGAACAATTTCTGTGGAATTGATTTCTTAGATAGGATGGATGCTTTCCATTTCCTCAAAAACCCTAATGGCTTAATGGTTTAAGCATTATTCATTCCTTTCTGGATTGGGCTGGTAACAGCTTCGTAATGTGAGATCTATTAAGATTCTCCAAAAATATCCTGGAGTTTGCATTGTTTGAACTCTTAATTATGAATTCATTTGGGCTGAATAATATCCATGATACACTTGGAGATTTTGATGTGGAAAACCCCATTAATAAAGAATAACATCTGAGACCCAGAAATATGCAAAGGGCCTTTTTTGCAATCCCCAGAGTACAGAAAGCCTTGAATGCTTACCAAAGAGAAGGATGCACGTCTATTCTGTCTCCTAAAAACACTTCCTCCTTCAGATTTACAGTCACTAAGAACACAGAGCAATTTTGATCAAAAGAAGCAGCAGCAGCAGCTGTAAGGGAAAAGTGTTCATTTCTGATTGCCTCATCTGGACTAGAAGGGGGTAATAGAATAATTTTATGACACCAGATGCAGTGGAGGGCTTTATTTCATTTAATCTGGAGAACAGAGGAATTTGTCACATAGAGAAAATGAAAATTGTTGTTCTCGCCACCACCCAGGCATGATGGTTATTGGCTGAGTCCACAGAAGGAGCTGGAGTTTATGATGACTATTTACTAACTTTCTCCTGCATGACTGTCCTAAGAGAGATGGTATTTTTCTACACTCCAGAGACAACTTCTGTTGAAAAGTTATTTTTGTTTGGTATCTGCTGGAAAGCGTTTGTTTTGGGAATGTGAGCTTCTGGGATTTGTGGTAAGCTCAAAGTTTCAACTGTGCACCATAGCATACTATTTTTTCCTTGGTACAGACTTGATGTTTAAGTTGAAATTTATTAACACTTATTCTTAGAACCTTCTGTATGCTGAAGCCATTCTTGACAGGCAATGTCCACTGATAATGAACAACAGGTACGGATTTTTGCGTTTGGGGATTTTTTTTTTTTACTCTGTATCCTTTCATTAATAGAACATGTACAATGTCATTTATTTGTTTGAACCTAGTTTTGAGGGTTGTATCTTTTGTAATTATATTTATACCATTAATTCAATATTATGGCTCTGGGCAAAGTCTTTTTTGAGCACAAGCTTTGAGCAAAGCTAATAGATAAGGAATCATCTCTTTTTTTTTTTTTTGACAAATAGATCTTAAATACCACTGTTTCTGACATGGTAATATAATTCAGCTTCTCAGGAAAATCTAAGATCTATAAGTGAATGGAAAGTAGGGGAGAATCAAGCATGGTATTTACCAATGAAGGAAGGCCAGGTAAAGGTATTAAGCCTGTTCTCTGGAATACAGAAAAGGAAAAGTGGAAGTTATTCTTTTTCCTCTAAAAGGAGAACGATAAGCAATATTTTGTTTTTAATGGACTGGCAAGTTCATTAACATGTATTTGGCCAACACTGCAGCCAGAAAATTGAGATCCAGGAGATCATATCCCTTCAAGTAGAGTGTCCTATATCATAGTACCAGGCTGCCTCCATTCCGAGTCATGAGAGAATACACAGGGGGCAAGTACTGCGAAGTTAGATACAAAAATGTAGTTGTGTGTCTCCAACGCAGAAGACACAGACCAGAAGTACCACACGAATCAAATCTTGTAAACATGTTTGCCTCTCCTGTTTCGTGGACTATCACTCCGCCTTTAAACCACTTGCATTAGAAGGCAGTGGCAGAGCCTGTGGAGTAAAACCGCGTTAGCGCTGGGAAAAGAGCGAATTCCAGGGACTCGGGCGCCACCTGCTGCGGCAGCGGGGCAACGCGCGCCCCGGCGCCCCTCGTCAGAGGTGAATTTTCTCTCTCTGGATGTAGGAACGTCCATATGGGCATGGAGTTGGAAAAGATAACCTTCTGCGGGCCTGTCCAACTCAAATTATTTTTTCATTCCAGGAACAGAGTGTCAAGGCAAAGCTATTCAAAGAATGACCACCAATATCATGAACGAACAGAGCACCTTCAAGAAAAATAAATGACCAATCTTTTCAGCTGAGACAATTGAAATTACTCCATGCTGCAGATGCATTTGGCTTCCACTTGCATTTCAGCTGAGAACCTGAACGAATCCAATGAAGAAGATCCATTCCAGAGTCAGAAAAACTGATGCCCATGTGACTCAATGAAAAAGAGAGAAGTTACACAGAGCTTTGAAACAGAGAAGCACTAGGCAGAAGGTGAGTTCAAACTAGCGACAACAAGAGGAGCAGTCCTTGCCTGGGGAGGACTCTGCTTGGAAGAAGCTCTCCCAGGGTTGTAATGTGCAGGTTCCCATTTCTCTAATTAGCCATATCATCCAGGAAGAGAAAAGAAGTGAAACTGATTGACATTAGCTAGAATAAAAGGTAGACTGGGATGGGATTTCCAGCGGTTCTACAAGCAGAAGAAAGCAGTTGATGATAAATTGTTTTAACTACCAAGATAAACCTGGAAGAGACAACCATAGACTCATTTTGAATTTGCCAACGGATGTTCTCATAATTCTTTAATCTGTGGTCAGCAGGGCTGAGCATGAGCACTGAGTCATGACTGCTTCCCTGTAGGCAAGAGTAATACAATAAGAGATGACAATTGCAAAAACAATTCCTACCCAAAGAGTCAGTATTCTGTCCCCTCACTTCATGTTTTCACCACAGATCCTCTTCTGAGAGTGGAAAAATCCCATCAATCTTGTACCCTGCCCATGGACAAATTTCATACTGCCTAGCAAGTTTACCTGATATCCTATGTATGTAGAAGCTGCCTTCAAATTACCTAATAAAGAGTTGTTTGTCCTTCCCCTTAGGCTCTGAGGAAAATACCTATTTGTCTGACTAGCCCCAGAAGATATATTAGCAATCCTCGAGGGTGAGCAGAAGTGGCTCTGGCTAATGATATCAGAGCCAAGGAATAGGCTGTCCTACGCGCTGGAGGGCTCATCCAGCAAACCATCATCGCTACAGCAGATGTTAAAGCTTTACAGCCACATTTGTTCTACCCTCCCAGCAGCAAGCTCACACAGCGTGGAATTCTGGAGAATAACAGGGGACTGATATATTAAGAGTGCAAAGGATACAATAAAGGATGTCCAAATGATTTCTACTGTGCTATTCACCCGCATGCTCAGCTCAGCCTCCTGCATCCTCAGCAGCTTCGCAGCTGCACAGCAAGAAAAGAAACAAACCAAAGAAATGCAGTTTTTGTTCCAGTTGCATGCTTATTTTTTATTCATTTAATTAAGGAACTGAATTGCCATTACTGCTTTTCAGCATTGATGGTATTTTATGTTTCTGAAAAAGACTTTTAAACAGTTACAAAGTGAGCTTCTGGTACTGATGAGTGCAGTTTGTGCTCTCTTATGCAACTTCACATTTTAGAGCTTTACAAGATAGATAGGTGGGAGGAGGTCTAAGACCATAGTCCCTGGTTTGCAGTTGCAGGAAAAGAAAGTTCACAATTTTTGATGATATTTGAGTGGTTTGTTTCAGGTGGATTTGCATCTTCTCTACAATTTACTTTCTATGGGTACTTTAGTGAAAACTTTAATGACAGACAAAGCCACCAAAAGATTTCTAAAAAATTAATACAGAAAGCATACTTAATGCATTTTAAAGTGTCAGTCCCAAATGTCAGTACTGAAAAATTTATTTTAAAGTTTGGTCTGAATACTACTGAATTCTATGGAGATCATTATGAAGGGTCTAAAACCAAGCTAAAGGATTATCATAATTCATGGTATTATTAAATTGCATCACAGTAACACTTAGGAGCCTCATTTATGATCTATGAACTTTTTTGAGTGAGGGAGCATACACAAAGAGCAAAACTTAACCCTCCTATTAATGACAAATAATCTTTGTTTGAAGTCTATGTTGAATACTCACTACAAATTGCTTCTGAACAAGCTACAAGGCAAACTACTCTGCAGACACTGTTCAGTGAATAATGCTGAATAATGAGTAAATTCTAGAAAATTGCAAGCAGAAAGACACAGCACAAACCAGATAATCTTTTCTTCATGCTTTGTTCATCCTTCTCTCCTCAGCAGGTACTTCTGGGGCAAGTTGTCATGGGTGGTGTTGATTTATTTGATTAATAAATGTCCATTCACTTACTAAGCAACCACTGAAATAAAGTCTCCCCTCAATAAAAGTATTTTATATATTATAGTAAATTAAACTGAGTCTTTTAATGCCTCAAGCAGTAATGTATTTTTAGAAATCATGTTCCCATCACATAATTTTATTGTAACTAGATCCATCTTCAAAAAATTTCCAAAATAAAATGAGATAGAATTATAATGGGCTACAGCTGGTAAGAGAAAAATTCCTCTATTCCTCCCAAATTAGGACAGTACCTTCAGGGCTTCAAGCATGATAGAGGGCATACTCTATATCAGCTAAGCATGATACAGAAGTCAAGCTATAAATCCAGTGCAATAGGATGTTTTAGCATCAAAAGCAGTTCCAGGTTTATTATCCACCACACCAAGCTTTAGCAGGCACCTCAAAATCTTTTTCTTTAAAACGTTCTTTCAATAAAAATATAGTGGGATATCACAGACTAGAGATAAAACACACATCAACATTTTAAAACCAAAACATTTTAAGGAAAGAAAGTTGTATTGAAACTAATTTACTACACATGTTTTATACATACAATACAAAATGAAGTTTCTACAACAACATATGGAAAGTATCTGAATCAGTAAGACAATGATCGCCATAAATCACTCCAGGTTCCAACTTCTTATTATGTCATGTTCCCTCTCTCATGGGATGTTCGCTGCATCTCATACAATCTCATGGTTATGTGTGTACAGTATTCCTAACATTATAGGGAATGATGTCATATCAACACATAGAGTGTATGTAAAATGAAGAGTAAACACAGCTTTACATGACTCTGACCAGATGAACCCACACAGTCCATTCTATCACTTCCCTTTGGCTTAAGGGACTTTTGGGTTTTTGTACATGATTTATTAAATGGACTCACCAAAATGCTGGGGGATTCCTCTTTTGACCTTATTTTTGCAGCAGCATGCTGTGGGTGGCAATGGCCAAGAATAATGTGGGTGGGACAGAAATCCCATTTCCCTTAACTCAGGTATATTAAGGCCTCAGGTTCATAGAAGACAAAATACGATTGCACATGAATACATGGGATTTTGACCAAAAGCCTGTTACAATTCAATTAAGACAGCTACTTGCAACTAGTCTTACCTTTCCCTTCTGGTCACAGACATGTTTACTGGACAAACACAATTTTTAGTATCAGCCTTTTGTTTTGTCTTCAAGAGCTACCATTGGGCATATTCCTCTCCTAAATATAAAGTAAAAAGAGATTATATAACAGTAAAAATCTCTATGGTTCAGACCTTCTCTGACTCTAGCGACCCCAGATTGTTTAAAGTGATGAAAGTACAGAAAGCTGCAGTTCCACACTACAGCTGTGTGAAACACTAAACAAAAATTTTCAAAGCTTGCTACCGAACAGGAGAAATTAAATTTTTTTTTTTTTTAAAAAAAGATCTTAAATTGTGGCTGGGTTATCTAGACATAAATAGTTATTACATTTTTACTGAAATGTAGCTGTTTGTTCCAGTGACCTGGATTTGAATCGATGTTTAATTTGAAGTTGTCACATAGTTACCAGAACTTAAAGAGAAAGAAATGAGCTCTCAGTCTACAGCCTAGGGAGACAAGAGACCAGACCTTCTCATAAACTAGCATTTGTCCTCCCTTTCAAATCCCAGATAAAATCAAGAACATCAAACCTCAGACAAAAAAAAAGCATAGTATTCAGCTTTAAATTAAGATGTACTTTGGATGTACAGTATATAGGCAAAGCACAGCCACATTGCAATAAAGGCAAATTAACCACAATTATATAAGTGCAGGTAGCTGTGAAGAGAAAAAAAAAACCACCAGTGCTATTTCCTAAGCAAGATATGGTATCTTTTACTTTACTGGCAGTAATAAAATCATGTTCCTTCAAGGGTGGCAGGGTCTGTCTCATATTTTCAGAAATATAGATCAGCTTTCTGGAAGTAACCAACAGCTTCAGAGGAAATTTCATACCATCTCCCAGCAGGAGTACACAGTCAAGTGGACAAACACTATGAACAGCTAGTGGGCATAAAACCAGCCACTTGGAAATAAAAATTCTTTTTCATGCAGGTGTATATGTTCTCAAGCATAACTTTGAAATTCGTGTTACAGCTCTGCCTCTCTGGTTTTTGTATGTAGAGCCAAATTTCATTCCTCGGATAACTTCCTTTGCCCTCATTAAACTGTGCCAGTTTACACCATAAAGAATGAGGTGAGAAAAAATTTTCTCCTTTTTAATGTAACACAGATGATTTTTTCTATATGTAGTACCACTCAGTTAAATATATAAACTGATTAAGTAGCTAAAATGTAGGTGTTGGCTTTACATTGCAAAAGGGTACATATATGAGAGACATCATATTAATGCATTTAAATTTATGGAACGAGAAGATTCTTATTCAAGATTCATCATGACTAAACTAAGTTGTTCTGGCTTCTTGATGTCTGTTTCCCTTCACTGAGACCTAGCCACATGAGTGCTGCCAAATTTATCACTTCTTCTTGGAATGTCTCATTTGCATCCTTCACTGCTTATGCATGTGCCAGAACAACTGGGTCAGGACTCTCCCCACCAGCTTCTCCACTACAGTCATCAAGTCACCTGAGCAACCTCGCTTCCTCCCCTGAAGTGGAGGGACCAGAAAAGTCCCTGAATGTAACAACTGTAAAACCCCTTTCCAACACATTGTAATGAGGCCATGCCAGTAATTCCATAGTCAAAAGGTAAGAGTTTCCTTTAAACCGTAACACCAACACTGGATTCCTACTAGAGACAGAAGGAAAGGCACCTTGCCATTTAAAGTGTCTCTGTCTAGACTATATCCAGAGGATGACATTTATCACAAAACAATCAGACAAACAAATTTTTAATTATGAGACACTGAAAAATCTGAAAGTTTGGAGTTGGGGGCTGATGTTTGAAAACTATAACCACTCTCTTTCTTCTTTCTCCCCCCCCCCAAGCAAACAAGTCCTCAATGGGCATAAAGAGCTATTTCCACCAAAAATAATAACTTGAATATAGGTGCAATGATTAGCACAGGGTTCAAGAGTTTCCCTGACATAACTGACAAAAATTACAGTCTTTACCCTGCCTTGTGTAAATTCTTCATGCTTGTGTTTTATATTCAAGAACATGTTTGCATACAAAAACAGTAGTGCATTTTGTCAGTAGAGCTGCAGGGCAACTCCTGCATCACTTAAATCATGGGAACAATCTGGATATTCAGCTTCTTTGAAAAAAATACTTTTGCTTTTTTATTTAGGGGCCTAACTTCAGGCAGGTGATCTGTTAGCTTTCCATTATGGAAGTAAATTATGGCATATAACGAGCAGCTCAACTTGTACACCTGTGACTGATTTTTTTCTCCCCAAGAATCATAGATGGTTCAAGAGACCAAAACCAAGTTTATTGCATGAAGTCTAAGAAATTAGGCCAAGTTCTGTAGTTTTTTCTCAGACTTGCAGGACAGTTACCACGTGTTTAGTATTCATTGATTCACAGTGGATGTGATCAGAAAGATCTGTACCCAAAGACACAAACTCTTCTTTTCCAGTGAGCATCAACAAACCCTGCCAACAACTTCAATGCCTCTGCCAGCTAGGAAGGTCTGATAGAGAGAATATTTTCTTAAACTACAGGCACCCAGAAGTAATACTGCTCCCCTATAGACCAGTTTTCCTCCTCCAGTGTCACATGCTCTGTAGTGCTGAAGAGGACTAATGACAATCATCACTCATTTTTTAAAAAAAATAAAAAAATCACCAAATATTTTTTCATCTAAACAGAACAACCTAAAACCATTAGGAGAAAAACTTGGGCATTTAAAATGCCCCCACACAGTCCATTGCCTACCTTAAAATAAATGTGAAACACAGAATATCACATTGCACATTCAATAACTAACCTCCCTGACCTTGCATTCTTATGCTAAGTCAGGCTATTGACAAGCATCCTCATAAACCACCACTCACCAGCAGCATCTGGCAATTTTTAAAGTTCCATAATAAAAACAAGAAAGGGTTGATCAATTTACTTGACACTTAAAAATAAATCTATTTCACACAGGGATTAACAGCAGAATTTTTAGGCCAAAGAATTTTGCCAGTGGAGCTATTCAGGATAAATACTGACAAATCAGATTAGGACCTCTGGTCCTAATTTTCATTATAGAAAAACTACCATATGTAAATAACACTGATTTCCTTGAGTATCATAGAATCAAAAAGAGTTTCTTCGATGTGTGGTTGCTTTAGGTATCCCAGAGGAAATCTATTTTAGTCTTTTTTTTTGAGACCAAGGTTTGCCAAGAATTTAAAAGGTTCACTAATGAGGCATGGGGCATGCTCACTGAATTTGCAGGCTCTTGACAGCCTTCTTAGAGGCTTGTCAACCTCAGGTGAACTTCTGATGCAGCTGAGGTCTCACTACATCTCATTTTTTTCCATTTTAGTGCCTAAGTGGCCTTTTAGTAAAAACGAAAGCGTTTTGTAACAAAAATGCTTTGGTAAAACAGAATTAACGCTAGGCATACATTGTTCTTTAAAATACACATCAAAAAAACAGGAAATTTGTAGTTAAGCTCCTTATCTGTCATCCTGTAACTTCACTGTTCTTCTGTTTCAAACTTTATGTCAACTCTCTTTGTTATACAGACAACTCCCTACCCCAGGGTCTGAGTTCTCCACTAGACAGCAGATTACTCTCCTTTGGTTCCTTCAGATATTGAAGGGAGCATGATGTCTGGAGGCAACCTGCTCTGGTGGAACTAGTATGGATGGGAACAGACCAGAATTTGATACTGGACTCAGTTTGAAGACACAGGTTTCTGCTGAACTTCCTTAACTGCAGGCGTAATGCATTTTCAAAGAGATGAAGAGTAAATCTCTGCTCAAACCGCTTGGATATCTTGATCTCCATGCCAAGAGATTTCGGAGCCAATAAGAAAAAACATGCCAGAGTTAAATTGAAATGAAACTGGCTACATTACTTGTGTACCTTTTGCATTTCTCTTTCACTGTATTTGCTGCTGATTGCTACCATTTGGTTTCAGCTGCCTTGGGCACTGCTCGATCCAGTTCAAAATTAATTCTCACAGTGGCCAAAATTCTTCTCTACTGGGGTCCCCAGTCTGTTTTCAGAGATGCAATATGTTCAGATCATCATCTGTACTTTTTACTACTATCCAAGATAGAACAAACCTCTGTATATTTTGAGATACATTCATCACCACTGTGTTATTTCTAAAAGACTCAGCGTTGCCAGTATAAATTAAACAAACTTTGTTACTTATAGTTATGGATACCCATGAAATACAACATAAAGTACAATTCAGAGAACACAGATGGCACTTTAGTTCAAGGGTCTACACAGTTTTGTCAGAATGGATGAACTCTAATTACACTGAAATATGCTTTCTCTTGTTTATGATCAGAAATCTTTCCATTATGTGCATTTTTCTCTCCAACACACACTGCATTACGGGATAGAAGGTGAATGACAGCCTTATCTTTAAACTGCCTGTCTGTCCCAAGAGCCCAACAATGGCTCATATCACGTTGCAAACAGCAGTTTGATGTAAACGGAGTGACCTCCTAGCCAAGTAGTAACATAATATTTACCTCAGGTTTCTCAGCTATAAACGTTAACTCCAAAATTCCAACAGCAATCTTTCCATTTCCCACTATTTCCCCACACTGAGTACAACATTCTGGTTGACATGTGTGGAATGATACTACACAGGTTCAGCAAGGAATGTTACACACATAAACACAAAGAAAAATGTGATCGGTAAGTAGGACACAGATCCCAGGAAAGCCTGATCTGGTATAGGGAAAGCACAACTGAACAGTCGAGTTACTCTTTTCTCAAAACCAGAACAAGATCCTGGAAGGGAGTATAGCTATTAACTAACTCACTGTGCCAATTACCTTGTCTTTCACCTACTAACGACAAACCTTTTACCTTGGCTTTGGAGAATAAGGCCCAGGGAAATAAAAAGGATTTCAGACGGTTAGGAACTTAAAGCATGGTAGGCTGGTCACCACCAAAAGCACTGAAATTGTCCCGTCATCATCATCTTTCTTGCATGTGGGAGCAAGGTACACCTGGAACCAGCAGAGGTGGTTTTGTCCTGTTTGTCCTGTTCCTGGCTGCTGATTGGGCAGCTTTTGGAGAGATGTGGGCAGCAAGGCTGGGAGCCATGCACATATGTCTAGATCAGAGACCACCCATAAGCTTGTTCTCACAGTGCCAGCCTGTAGAGAACAGCCAATACATGACATGGGCCTGAAGAACACTTCAGAAGTAAACCAGCTATTTAAAGAGCGATGGGAGCGAGTTCTTTTGTGACAGGGCTTTTTGTGTCTTTGGTGGGTTGATGTTAGTTTACTTTTTTAAAAATGACACTTCATATGTAGAAAGCAATGATTTCATACTCCTGTATTAAGTTAAATGGTTTGGATCTGTTGACTTCAAAGTAGAAGCATCAATTTACACTGACCAAGAATTACATAAATCTGTTTTTATTAAGACTGTAATAGCTTGAGCTACAAAGTTACTCATTTTTCCTGTGATCTTGTTCTAATTGCTCACTGCTGGCTCATTTAAAGTGTTACCAGTCTGGAGTTTGTTAGTCTCTTTCTATTTCCAATTAATATGATAAAATTAACCATAGCTGAAGAGAATATTTTTACAGTAAGTAAATGCAAAAGGCTCTGAATGGGTCTTAAAAAGCCCTTATAAAAAGTGAGGTAGACACGCCTTTGTAATTTAAATTTGACATATTTTTATATGTTAGCTTGTTGGATCAGACGTGGAGGCTATTGTTACAGAAAGTGGAAGCAGGTTGTGGGATAGAATGTCATAACTGCAGACATAAAAATTCATTTAACTCTCACTGAAATTTGTGGTAGTGATTGGTTTGACCTTGAGGTGTTGCACGTATAGTAAAAGTGGACTGAAAGCAAGTGAGACTGGTTTAGACCCCAAAAAATTCACTGGACCATAAAAAATAAACAAATAGAAGACTGAATCTTACTGTGAACAGAAATGTAATGCAGTTATCGTTACCTCACATTAACTTCATGCAGATTTCACAAACACTTCCTTTCAAAATGCATTCATTTTTCAGCAATATTAAATATACAATAATAAAAACAGATATTTGAAGATGCTTGCATTATCTCACAGAGCTATCCATTAACAGCATCTAAAAAATGACAACTTGTTGCAATTCATCCTCTTGAAAGCAAAATTCAGCAATTTATAGGCTTAGCATAACTTTTTCTCAATATCTCATAAGGTCAATGGTAAACATAACAATAACAATAATAATAAATCTTACCCTCATTTTTTCCTGCTCTTCCAAAATAAATCAAAGTATTACATTAGCCTCTTCTTGAACTCTGTAGCTGGTGAAAATAGCCAGGACACGTCTCTAAAATTTCATTCCTTACAACTGGTGGACCAACAGTACTTTCGTGGTTTTAATAAACTGTTTTGCCTGAGACAGTTTTAATAAGAATAGATCTCCTTCCAATGTTGTTATGGATAACATACAGAAAACCTCCCTCATTCTCTACACATCAGAGTATTTTTATAATTAAGAAACTTAAGGCTCCATAACAAAATGAAGACATGTTCTTTCACATATTCACAAGCCAAATGTTTTGGAAGAATATCCAAATAAAATAGGAAACACATCTATTTTTCAAGGTTATTTATAGATACAAATTAATATGCACCATTTGAATTAGTTATGCATTCTATATGGTCTGTGTCTAATTTAAAACATAAAATCACTAGCACTGAAACTCAGCTCTTCTTTTCCCTTTCGTTGAATGCAGTGTCCTGCTCAACTAGTCAGAAACTGAGAAGGAACAAACAGTGGCCTACTAGTGATTTCTAAGAGACACCTGGCAGAAAGCTTAAAAAAAAAAAAATAAAATTCACAGTCAAAGTTGCTGACAGAGATAGATGCAGGAATTCATTTGTGATTGTTTCAGAATATTGTAGTTCATACGAGAACTTATTCACCCGAAGATTTCTCCCTATCCATCTTTTCTGGGAAAAGCTCATTAGCACAAACAGTTTTTTCACAATATGTAATTTTGTTAAAAAAAAAGAAGAAAAACAAAATCCTAAGAAACTCCTTTTCCTTTCACAATATGCAAAATGCAGTGAAAAACTCTTTTCAGTTTTGATTTCTTCACTGTGTTTGCAGTCTGTAAGAGAAATTATGTGTACTTGATTGTTTGAAAATTAGGAGAAAATTCAGTTTCTTCTATGTGTCTCACATTGGAAACTTGCACACTCTTAGCAAGGCATTCAAAATTACTAGTCACTTTGAGAAATCAAAAGCCTTTACACTCAGCCCTTCCAGAAGTAAAACTAGTAGAGAAGACAATGCAACTGCAACTAATCTGAGATATCGTGATTTTTCTTTTTAAGGTGCAACCTTTCCATTCAAATTCCTAAGTGGGAATTATTCATGAGGTAGGATGCAATGAATTTTTCCATGACTAGATTGTAACAACCTGTCAAAGACTGCATTGCGGCTGCATAATCAAGTATTTATCTGCAATATAATGATACAGAAACAAGAAGTCTATCTCTCTGTGTTATAAGACACATAACAGACTCACTCTCAGGAAGAAAACAGTAAATGAAAACCATTTTTGGCATTTGAATTTGGGTTTTATATTTAGTTAGCAAGGATACTACTTTTTATTTATATTAATATGTCCAGAGCGAATATTTAAAAAGCAGATGGCCACAAAGAATGCTGCACTCTGTTTAACCAGTATATTCCAATAATAAACCTACAATGTTTAGAACAACTGCAACAAAGTCAGTGCTTCTTTAATAACTTCATGTGGGATTTGAACTAAGAAAAGTCATAGTGCCACTGTGACTTATATTTACTTCTAGCAAATAATGCTATATTTACTTAAAGCAAATAGCACTACCATAGTGCTACCACTATTTACATACCTGCTACAAACAGACTAAATACCAAGCAATGAAAAAATGTCAGAACAGAAGCTTTTTCTTTTCCCTACCATTCATTGTAAGAATGCTGTTTCACAGCTCAAAGAATAGCTCATGGCACCCTTTTTGTTTGTGAATTAAATTAAGGACCTACATTATGGAGTTCATCTCATCTTCTAGAGCCACATTTTTTTGAGGCAAATACAAAGCAATAATATATAGTCAACACTGTAACCAAGAGTGCCAAGCACCTCTGGGAGGTCCAAAGTGTGTAAGGTATGGGACAGCAAAGCCCACCATTGCAGAAGAAGGCCTATGTATCTCTTCTCTAACATGTCACATTTTATAGTTGTTATTTCATCCATGCTTCTATCTTTTTCCCAATGCTAAATGACCACAGGTTTCAAAAGCCTCAAGTTTTATGCCAAACAGAGTTCTAGCCAGACCTAATGAAGGCACACCTGGAGAAAGGCTGCCTTGTCTTTCTCACCTTTCTTGTTCTCCCTCTGTCTCTCCCTTACAGTTATATTTTTGCCATGTTAATCCCTTCTTCCTGGGCTGCACATTGTATCTGCTATGTCTTCCTTAATACGGGAACATTCTATTTTCAGCAGCTTCCATCAGTCCAAACCTCAGCAACTAAAAGGCTGAGTACAAACACAAAAGAGATTGGAAAGTGCACAACCAAGAGTGTGAATCCGAGAAGATAGTTTTCTGATAGTGTAAGGGCAGAAAATAAAGAGGTAGGAAGCAATATAATGACACAGTAAGAAAGAGAGAAAGACCTGGCAAGGGAAAAAGAGAAAACAAACCAAATCTACTAACACCTGATCTTATTTCACTGGCATAATGGGCAAATTTGACAAGGGTGATGCTTTTAATGACTATTCAGACGCTGTTGAATAGTTGAAAACTTATCATTCGGTTCAATTAAATATGGAGATTCTTGACTTCTCAGTTAAATCTCGTGTTCATATTTTGGCATTTTAACCTAACAAAAAATTGGGACATTTATTTAGAAAAGAACAAACCAAGCAATTTAACATGCAGAAAATCAAAATAATATGTTTTGAGAGTATCTACTAATATTTCCCAATATTTTGCTCTACTTACAAAGTTATAAAATATCAAAACAGGAAACTAGAAGCAAGAAAGGAAAACCAAACAACTTCAACTGAGAGTTGAAAGCAAAGAGCATACAAAGAGAAGACAAATACAGTTGATAATATACTATCAAAATAGTATTGCACGTGAAACTATTGAATCAACATATCACAGCTGGGGTTTTTTGGAAGCAGAGTTTAAACTGTAAAGGATATTTTGTTGCTACAGGCAAAGAAGAAAATGAAAGAGTAAGGTGTTTAAGAGATGGATGGAATCAAATTTTCAGTAGTTTAGACTGTTGTCTTTTTATCATCCAGTACTTCAGAAAGCGAGGATACTGTGAGGCAACATTTAAGAATTAAAAAGAAAACCAGACTTCTAATGAGTCATTTAGCAGATACTAAAATTATATTTTTTTTTTTAATTAATCTTGATAAGTGCCAAAAAAAATCCCCAAAGGCTTCATTCACTGTGTAGTATACAGAAGACAAGATATCAGAAGGCCAGATAGCTTGATAGCACTCCAGGGCATTAAAGAAAAACTTATATGGATTAACTTAATACAGAATCCTCTGCCTTTTCTAATTTTCATATCCATATATTTTTTTACAATGAATCTCAGAATCCTTGTAGTGAATCTAAGACATCTGAAAAAGTGCTTTTTTCTTCTTAGTCCCCTTTTACGGATTGTCCTAATAACTTGTGTACAGATGACATCTGCTGAACTTGCCAAGGTAACAAATGCTAGTTGACAGTGATTTAGAAAGCAATACTCTTATCAAAGACCCAGAATTCCTTCTCAAGGGTTATTACAGAAAAAGTAACTGATGGATGAAACAGATACAGACTTCTACAAGATCTCTGACTTCATTGCACATCACATTCAGTTTAAATCCTGAACAACGGAAATAAACCTTAGAAGGCTTAAAACCAAAATGTTGTGATCAGTATTACAAAAAGCATCAAATTACATAACTCTTGCGGGGTTCCACGGTATTAAGTCTCACTGAAACAAGCAGTCTATACACTCCAGAAGAGCCTAATGACGATGACAGTAGATATAGTAAAACACAGCAATAACAAGGATGACAGGTTTTCAAGACAGATCTGACTTCCCTAGTAACCTGCATCCTTTCAGTGGATATTAGTTTCAATTATGGGAAATATGAAATTATGCATTTGGGAATATGACTTGCAGGCCACACCTACAAAATGAGGACCAACAATCAGGAGCAAAGGGAATTAACGAAAACCAGCTTCTCATAGGTACATTGCAACATAAGAGATTGTCATGCCTTTCAGATGTGTAAAGAATGGAATGAAAAGGGGAAACAAGACAGGATCTCACCTCTGCATGGAACAAAGCACAAGGGAGCACCTAATCCACTTTTGGCATCCATGTTTTCTCTAAATTTTTCAGAACTGTTCATAAAAACAGAAGTAAAACTGAAAGTAGTGTTTGTTCATTCCTAGTCCAATGTAGAACACAGCTAAGAGATGCATCAACACTTCTGGCCAGTTTTAGCATATTATAGAGTATTTCTAGCCACTGTCCTCTCCATCCTCCTCTAAGCTTTTCTCAGTGTGAATTTGAAAGCTGCTGACTACGTGAATGACCTCCAATCATCCTCATCCCTGCCACTGATGAGGGAATTTCATGTTCAACTCTTGCAAAACTGTAAGTGATTACACTGGGGAAAGCTTATATACATTGATGTATAGGCAAACATTTATACATATTTGTGTAATAATACAAAATGCCAGAAGGCAAAGTTCAACAATGCCATCAAACTTTGTTCAGGAATGAAATGAGGCATTTGTTCTAATCCATGTTAAGGCACCTAATTAAAAGGTTCAATTTTCAAATCCACTGAGTAAAATTAAATTAAGTTAAAATTAAGCCTCTTAATCAGATGCCTATATATGAGTATAGAATCATTTAGTTTGGAAAAGACTATTAAGGTCATAAAGTCCAACTGTAAACCCAACACTGCCAAGTCCACCACTAAACCATCTCCCTGAGCGCCACACCTACATGTTTTTTAAAAACCTCCAGAGATGGTGACTCTACCACTTTCCTGGACAGCCTATTCCAATGTTTGGTCACCCTGTCAGTGAAGAATTTATTCCTAATAATCGATCTATACCTTCTCTGGTGCAGCTTGGAGCCATTTCCTCTTGTCCTATTGCTTTTTACCTGGGAGAACAGACCGACCCCTCCGTGACTGCAACCTCCTTTCGGGCAGTTGTAGAGAGTAATAAGGTCTCCCCTGAGCCTCCTTTTCTCCAGGCTAAACACCCCCAGCTCCCTCAGCCGCTCCTCATAAGATTCCAGATTCTTCACCAGTTTCTTTGTCTGTCTCTGGAAATTCTCCAGCCTCTTCAAGTCCTTCTTGCAGTGAGGGGCTCAAAACTGGACACCTTATTCAAGGTGCAGCCTCACCAGTTCTGAGGACTTATGTATTGTGTGACACCACAGATTCAACCACACTTAGAACATCTCTTCTGCTATTCACCATTTGCTTCCATTTTCACAGGTGGTCTAGAACATGAACCAAGATAATAATAATTCACAATGATCATTTCTCATCCATCTTTCTGACAATAGCTGGCAGGAAGAGGACCAATCACATTACCTCTGCCCTTGATGCAAAGGACTAATAAAGAAAAAAAGCTATTACATTACTCTGCAGAATATTATTTTTTAATTTTCTTCAGAGAAAAACATAAGAGAATTAATGCATATGCCAGTGATACAATGCATGATCTCATTTGCTGTGCATTAGGAAAAACACATTCAGCAGCATATTGTTTGGACATATGGGTCACATTGACTTTTTGACTGCTTATCAACAAATGACAAACATAGGCATGCAGAATAGCATTTGCTTCTTTCATTCTTCAGCTAATGAAAAGCATTCCCTGTAGGTACTGAAAACATAAGAATCTTAAGGGACACAAATGGCTTCTCCTACTGCAGAATTTGCTTTTAAATTTTATTTAACATCCTGATATCTGACATCAAGAGAGCAAAGAAAATAAGAATAGAGGTCTCATTTCTGATTAAACATGTACCAACTAAAGAACATCCTAATTAAGGAATGATAATTTATCTGGGGTTTAACAAAGACATTCCTATTTTCTAGATCATTTTTTTAGTCTCCAGACTGGGCAGATTTACCAACATGACACAGAAAATGTTAGTGGTTTGCATCATAAGCATTGGCATAATTTTTTTTCCAGCCTATGGCCTGAGTTGTGTTAGGATGTCAGTGCATTCAAACAGGATTAGCAGGAATGCTTGCAACTTTTCAGCTTCTCTAATGTTCTCTTTTGAGCCTGTTACCTTTTAAGTTCTTACTCAGTTAAAAGAAATACATTTACATAATTCTGGTGGTCTCCCAAAAATACACTCAGTGCTTGCAGCATGCAGCAGATTACAAAGTTAATCAAATGAGAGATATGATGGTTGTCTTTTATTCCTGCCTGGACAAAAAGAAAGAATTACTGGAATCCATCTCTTCATTTTGTATATGTTTCTTCTTGTCAGCTCAGCTTCTGACATTCAGGGAGAATTATTCTTTAAATCGTGCCGAGATTTACAGAACAGACCATTTATGAGAGTTTTTTACATGTTATACTGAACCCATATTGATAAACATATTTATTGTAATAAACGAGTTATGACTAAGAAATTCATCATGAAATAGTAATAAGACTTTTTTCCTTAAAGCACAAGCCTTTATTATTCCAGCTAATGGAGAATCCCAGGCAGTCTGTGACAGCTACATGGTTGTATCCAAACCCAGCCATAATTCCCTCCTGTTCAACAGAATTTCAGTCTCAAATATCAGTAATGTTGTGCCTTTATGAACATGATAAACTAGATTTCATTTCTCATATAAAGGAAGAAAGTTTTGTTTGTTTTCTTACTATTCAAAAAAAAGTAATATTCCAAGCCTGTCTCAGAGCATTTGATAAGGACCTAAGCAACTAAGTTTGGACCTTTAGTGCAGGAAGTTCCCATATTCTGTTTAGATTCATTTGCGTTTTCTTTCCAACTGACCTTAGTCAGTTTTTATTTCTCAGACACCTTCTGAGTTTTCTAAGAATCTGCGGAAGGGTAGTCTTAAATTAATAGGACATACCTGGCTGGACATAAAAGCAGGAGGGGGAAAAAAAGTCATCAAAAAACAGCATTGTAGATTTGCATTAAGAACTCTACGTCTGCCTTCTTCATGTGGTTTCCGTTCAGCACTCAAAATGTAAATCTGGATGGAAAAAAAAGTGTTGTCAAAAAGTTTGCTGTTACTAAATGAGGTCTAATTTGCATCTGCCGACAAAAGGTTTTATTAGCATAACACTCAAAAGCTAGTGAAAGCAATAGCAGCAAAAGAGCAAACTGTCCTCACAACTTTATTTTTGTTAATGACAAACAGAAAGAATTGCATTATTACCGCCAAACAAGCTCTGGAGCTGATTCAACTCCGTCTGATGACTACTTAATTTCAGCATTTGACTTCAGGAAGATCAGCTATTATAATTTTTTGAAAAAACTCTATCAGGTTAGTTGGCTGTGACCTACATTTGGTACACCCATTTTGTACATAATTCCATACTCCACTTACCTTCAAATTATCCTTTCCTTTGAAATGCTGTATTGGGTTTGCATGGCAAGGTTTTGGTAACGGAGGGTATAGAGAGGTATAGGAGTACAGGGGTGGCTTCTGTGAGAGCTGCCAGAAGCTTCTCAGGTGTCTGACAGAGCCAATGCCAGCCGGCTCCAAGGCAGCCCCACTGCTGGCCAAGGCTGAGCCAATCAGTGATGGTGGTAGCACCTCTGGGATAATGTATTTAATAAGAAGGGGAAAAAAGTTATTTCACAGAAGTAATTGTGGCCAGAGAAGAGAGGAGTCAGAATACATGAGGGCAACAGCCCTGCAGACAAAGTCAGTGCAGAAGAAAGGGAAGGTGGTGCTCCAGGCGCTGGAACAGATTCCCCTGTAGCCTGTGGTGCAGACCAAGGTGAGGCAGCCATGCCCTGGCAGCCCATGGAGGTCCATTTCATTATGGGTGCCTCTATATCCTTATTTTTATTTCATTCTCATTTTTGTCCCTTTGTTTCTCGTGAACATTTGTGCAAACTAAGAAAAACATACTTTTGGGAAACTTGCCTATACTATCTCTTAATCTCCTTCTCTCCCTCCTTTACACAGATAGGCAGATGTGGCAGATTTATGACACTGGTAGAATGTAAGAGCAGCCATAAGGGGTCACATCAACAGTCCATTAAGCCCCTGTCTCCAAAAGTGGTCAGACACATGACAAGGAAACAGTACAAGAACCCAGGAAGCAGCTGGGGACACTGTTCCACAGGATGCTTTCAGCTGCTAATATTCCTCAGCTTCAGAGAATTCAGAGGCAGTATTTTCATGTCACATTATGGTTTATAGCAAATAATGAAGACTCGCTGACCCTGTTGACTAATGCAAGTAGTTTGCTCTGTGACTATGCCAAGGAAAATTTTGTCCTGTATTACTTACATGGTACAGACTTCACAGACCTGTATTTGATGTAGCTTCTTCCATTTTAAAAGAGTAGGGTTACTTTCAGGGAAATAACCACCAACCTAAATGACATTTTAAGCAAGTCTCTATTCGTGAATTGGAAGTTTTCAAGGAAGGAGAAGAAAAATAAAAAACACAACCACATTAAATATCACTACGGTTAAGAATATCTTATATCGTAATTTAGTATTTAGTAATCTATTTAGCTTTTTATTTGCTAACAAAAACAACAACAAAAATGGAATATTATGTTGATCTGAGGCATATTCTGAACTTGATGAAGTTCAGAAAAATCATTTACAAAACATCTATCAGGGTTGTAAATGACAAAATTAATATGGAAGGGGGAGGAGGATGGAAGCTACCTCAGTAGAGGTGGAGAAAAAACAATTGATAACACCACCAGTCAACTGGAAGAAGAATGTGTTGTCAAAGAGAGTTAATGTCATTATGTATTTATATTACAACACTGCCTGGAAGAGCTGCTGAGAACATGGCCCTACTGTATTAGGAGTCATGTAAAAACAAAATAAAACAAAACAAAACAAAATAAACAGCTTGAGTCCAGTCCCCAAAGACTTGTTTCTCTGACAGCAAATCAGAAGAGCATGGCATAAAGTTACATCATATCATGGACGAAAGAGGTCGTCCTCTGCTGTTAACTATATACAAAGTCACAGCTGTTAACAATGCACTCATACAGTTACACTATTAGAAAAATATAATGAAATGAGAAATTCAAATACGATAATTACAAAAAATCAATAATAATTAAAACATTAAAAGTAGAGTGTGATTAAAAGGTATTTTCAAATAGTGAAAAATTTGGACATTCAAACTGAAAGAAATATCAGGAGTATTTTTCAAAGGCAGAGAGAAAACAATTATGTATTATTAACATGGATATAATGTCACCCTCAAGGGTAAATCTCTCCAGTTTAGTAGTAGAGCAATTGGACTTTTTTTTCCTTGTATAACAAGATCAATTTCTTCATGTCGAAGAGTAGCAAATCATAACCACTTTACCAGATAGATAGTACTTCCTCATATGACTTCATCATTGGAAAAAAGAAAAATCATCAAAATGTTATAGAACCTGCCTCAATCCACATGACATCAAACAAATTATGTTAATAGAAATTTATAATCTTCAAACCCTACTATAGATTCCTTTCACTATGTTTATATGTATTAAAGGAGGTATCAAAAAGCACAGTTGTTAGTTGTCTATTATGCAAATGACACAGTATTGTTTAATGCTTAAGTAGCTTTGATTCACTTTGCAAAGGGGTATTTTTGTTTGGGAATTTTGCTGATCATAGGTTTGGAAACTGCTTTAAAGAGAGATGTTTCTTTTGAGTTTTACTGCTATAATATTTTTTACCCCTTTTAAGCCAGGTCCAATTTTTTTCTGCCAAAACGGGCAATTACTTAATAACTAGCAGAGTCTGACTTAAACCTGTATCCTCAGTGCTGACTTCCCAAGGGGCTAAAACAGATAGACAGTGGAGGGTAATTAAACCGACAACATTGCAGCAAGTGGAAAGCTTGCTTATCTTGTTCTTGTCATCATGTATACAACACAGCCTTCCTCTCTGCCAGGAGCCCCTGAAGCTCTGAAAAATTGGAACCTCCTACTTCAGCTGATTGTTTGGTAAATTGTTCTTGTTATACAACTGAGTGCAGGTTTATTGGCTGCAGATACAGATTATTTTTATGAGGTTTTTAAAACATGAACCACTGAAATAGAATCTTGTACACATACAGTTTTGGTGCACTGTTGGGTAGTTGAATAGTCTTTATGCAAAGGACATTCCAAAAAAAAAGAGCAATGTTTACTCCAACAGTTTGGATCTGGACTGAATGAAAAAAAAATGTTTATTTGCTGAATTGCCAGTGATTCAAAACACTTCAGTGAGGTCCATGCTCTGATATAATCTTTTATGAGTATTATGAATTATCCAACCAAACCTGCCAAGCTGTGCAGGAATATTATTAAACAGAAATTCTGTTAGAGACAGCTCTGAAGTCAACATCAAAGATTAGGGGAAGAGATTTTTTAATGTTGAGTTTAAGCACAAAGTATGTCATACCTTCTGGTCTTCACTCAAAGAAACTTCAGTAGAAATTTTGTCTGAGAAAGCAGTTCAGGATTGCATTTATTACTGCTCTTAGGATCCATATCAAGTTAAAAACTAGCCAGGATTATCTGCCTTGTCTCAAACACTGACAATGCTATCTACAGCTTTCTGGGGCCTTACAAAGTGTTGTCAAATTTCAGAAGAGCTTTTTATATCTGATGAATTTTCTAATCCTTAAATCTGATTTTCATGTCCTTTATTAATACTATAAATTAATAATTATTAGTCCAATAGATTAGGAAGCAGAGTAACTGGGATTTATTCTGACCTTCAACTGTTGGCTATGTGACACCAGTAAAGTACTTTTTTTCCTCTATTTCCAGCACATTCACTTAAACCATTAAGGAATTATTAAGAATGGTTAAGAACCATTTACTACTGTTAAACGGGTTTGTATGTTGGGGTTTTAGTTTTGCTCTGGTCATCTGTGTTGCATTGTTACACAGTGACACTGTTGGAAATGTCTCCGGATTTGCATAATGTTGTTTATGATTTTCTTTGCTAAAACAAGAGCCCCATATTCCAGTGCAAGTCAGTGAAGACCTCTGCGTAGATCTGAAAACTGTCTGCAGTTACATACAGTGATTACACAATATTTTTTCATTAGATCATCCTTGTAAATGCATGTATTGGGAAGTAAGATATAGGCAATTTTCAAAGTAGATATACCTGATACATGTAACAATACTGTAACAATTACTTTGATCTAATAATGTAATTTTGCATGTCATTGGCTTGTAATGGCCATTAGATACAATAACAAGATGGTAATAACAAGGTTAGGTGGTAAATATATGCAGTAAGGAACTTAGAGTTTCTGAAAAACAATAACAATGTTCCTGACTATAAAGGATAACAGTGCTGCTAAGTAAATTTATATGGACCTTGATAAATCAACAACCAACTACTGTCAGTGAAAAACTTAAATAAATTCAAAATACATTTTTGAAGACAGGCAAGATATCACTGAAATCTTGTTTTGACAATAATACCACAGTCACCCAACTCTATTAAAGCATTCCCAGGGAGTATTAGTAGTGCCTCAGGTGTATTAGGGAACTGATTAGTCCCATGTCTGTTCCCCAAAACTCTCCCTAAGGAACTTCATCGACTCTTCAAGTTGCAGTTGAAGATGGTAGGGGGAGCTGAACCTGTGTCCATTATGCATGTGTAACCCACCAGCTGAACTGCATGGACCACACCAATGCAATGTCTCTGTCCCAAGTTCTTGACAGCTGTAGACATAGAAATGTGTAAAGTGTCAGCAGACATACTTCTGGGGGGGTTTGGGCATAGACACAGAGATGAGCAGGAGCACAGTAGGACTAAAACAAACTAGAAAGCAAAATGTGTTGCAAATACTACATTAAAGCCACAACACTACTGTGCTAGTGATATAATATTCATCAGCAATTCACACTTGATAGTCCTGGAAATTTAATGAAATAGAGTCTAGAAAAGTTAAAGATTATCCACTGAGAAGTCAGGAATAGTGTAGTCATTTATTCTCTGCACCCGCTTTGACAGAGATATCTTTTAATTCAACTCCATTAAGAGATGATTAATTATATTATATCATTCACCAGCAGCTACAGGAAAGTGAGGTTGGGCTTACATAGAAAACTTAACATTTAAATAGACAGGAAAATATTAGTTCTAGATGAAGAATCAACAGACAAATAATGCAAGGCTAGGAACAACGAAACCAGTAGGAGTAAGATGCCTATGAAGGGCTGGATTCACCAACAAGGCAGAAGCCATAGCTGTGATAGAACAGAGAAGGATGAGGTCTACAGCCTGTAGGACAGCTGCATTCCACTCAGCTATGCACCTCGGAGCATCTGGTCACAGTGCCTTGCTCCAGATCAAACGGGAAGGAGGCAGCAAAGCCGACAGAAGAGGTGCACCAATGGCACCACCCTTCTTTCAGGACATAGTCTAACTCTTAATTATAAGAGAGCCCTTCTTTTGGGCGTTGAATTTACCACAGTTAGAATAAGAGCAGTGTACAAAAAACACAGAGACAAGAATGAAACAGGAGTTTTAGGACACAGATGTGCTTTCTTTTTTTCCCCTCAAAGAAGTTGTAATTGCAGTCAAAAGGTTTAGGACTCTTCTGTTTCGGGACTTTAGTTTGGCTGGGAGGAGTGGAGTTGAAAGTGTGGGTGTGAGCTGTAATTTGCTTTTTAACTAATGCATTTGATCTGGAAGATTTCAAGAATGAAAAGGTAAAAGTCATTTCCAGACTTCACATTTCCTATATCAAAAATAAAAAAGTTATACTTGTTATCAATGAGTAACCACATCAAACAAATAAATCACCAGAGATGGTTTCTCCAAGTTTTAAGATGGTCTCGAGATTGTTAAAAAAGAAATTAGTACTGTTAATGGAATTTTCTCCATTGTTTTTCTATGTGAATACTTTCCGGGTTCCACCCAACATCAGGATCTGGCAAAGATATTGAAATAAAGCCAGAAGGACACTTTCATGTTCTTTCCAACTCTCAGTGAGCTTCTGGCATGCAACTTGTTCAGCTGTCTGTGGGACGAGAAGAAGAAAGTGGCAGTGAAAAGAGCACAGGCATGACAGCAGTTAGTCCAAGACAGCTCCATAAGCAGACCAATTATAACATTCAAAGCATCAGAAAGAACTGGTAAAGAAAAGCACATCCTAACCCAGTGTAGTCATCCTAGGATGTGATCTTTTTGATATAACATGAACTTGCGAGAGCTAAAGGTTTTGGCTGTTTTGTGCAGTGAATACGTCCATAATAAACATTTTGAAGACACATTAGCAAAGGTCCATCTTGGATTTACTCATAAAGCTGATTTTGCATGATATGGAATGCTTTAGTCACCCTTGACTTCACTGGCAATCACAAATCTCCAATGTTGCTTTGGAGCAGACGCTCTTAAGAAATGACACAAGAAGAGTGGAGAATTTGGTTGAAAACTGGTAGTAATCTGATACAGCTGCTATGTAGCAGCTCATCAGTCGTTTCTGACTGCTCCAAAGAAAGTTGGTAGATATTTATTTGGAATGGACGCATATGGGAACAATAGAATCATAAAAAAGGGTAAGAGAAAAATAAATAATAAAACATTGTATATACAGTTGTTCGACACAGTTGGGCTCTGGTACAAAATACACTTGATGTTCCCTTTTCTGTAAAAATAAGAATACAGGTGAAAAGAGTTACTTCCTGAGTACAAGGAGTTTATAGTGGAAAATAAGTAGCAAAATATTCATTATCTCTTGACTTGCAGGTTCAGAAATTCATCTGTCCAACAAAAAAAGTAAATCTTCAAATTCAGGCTCCTCTTTCTGCCCACAAATCAAAATGGTAATGTCCTTTTTCCTTCTTCATGGGAACTGTACAGTGCCCTCTTGCAAGCCGTTCTTTACAGAAAAAGATCATAACAAGAGAAACTGGATTTATTACTAAACCTTGCGTGACAGACAAGATTATTATTTTCTTTTATTTTTTCTATATTTCATTGTTCCTCTAAAATTAGGTGGACAACTTGAAGTATAAAAGACTGTGCTTGGCAGACACAGGGCAAGATTTGTGGAACAAGGCCAGAGGGATTACAAGATGCAGCAGGCAAAAGAGTTGTAGCACAAAGCTTCATATAGGGGACAGAGTCACTGAATCGACAATGGTAAGGACAAACCTGTAAAAACAGAGCAGATAGAAGAACTAAGAGTAGTAGAAGTAGGCAAGTCTTTAAACCTATCACACCTCTTCTTAGCAATCACATTTCATTCACTTTACTCAAAAAATTATTTTTTTGTTGTATTAAAACCTTACTTAAAAGCATGTGAGTCCATTTTATGGAAATCATAGGAGGTCTAAAGTATGTTAATACTGAGCAATCTTTGGTCACAAAGCCTTTTCTTACATTTTGCAAAGATAACTTCCTTAAGTGAGAGAAAGACTATAATAAGAAAACCATCAAGAAAATGGTATTTTTCCCAAGTTCCTCCTGAAGTTCACTTTTTCTTATATTTCTTCCCTTTTTTTTTCCATCTAAAGTTATAGATTAATGAAAAGAAAGTAACTCCCATGGAACAGATGTTCCCCTACAGCTGAGGAAGGTGATGAAGTACAAAGACAAACAATTTTTTTTTTACTCAGAAGATGGGGGGAGGGATCATTTGGCTGTTTTAGAATGAATGAAAGCAAGTATTTTATCTAAAGCATGTCTTTCAAAGTGTCCAGATTTTCTTCCATGGGTCAGTTTTAACATCACAACACACAGTTATCATCAGAGCCATAAGATTTTTTTTTCTAAATAAAACATTTTATTCTTCCCTTTTCTCTCCCCAGGGTTCATAGAATAATTTAGAAAGGATGTCTGAAGTTCATCTGATTCAACTTCTTGTTCAAAGCATGTTACTCAGAACCTTGTCCTTTTGAGTTTTTAATATCCCTGAGGATGGATATTTCTTCCTCTTCTCTGGGTGAATTTTTTTTAGTATTTGACTACCCCTCGCTGTGAAGATGTTTTTTTCCCTAATAACTAATGACTTCATTTGTTGTCACTTGTGTCTGTTGCCTCTTATTTCCTGCTACGTAGCTCCAAGAAGTGTTTGTCTTCTCTAAATCCTCCCATTAGATAACTGTAGACAGACACAAGGTCTCCCTTCAGCCTTCTCAAAGGCTGAACAAAGACTGATCTCCTACCCTACTCTTGTGCTTCGTGTACTCCAGTTCTCTGATGATAACAGTGGCCCTCCCCTGGGCTTGCTCCAGTATGTCAATGCATGGCCACACTTGCTTCATGTCCTTCTTGTCCCCTAGGAATCTCAGGTTCTTTTTTGGCATAGTTGTCGCTTAACCTTACAGAAAAAAAAAAAAAAAGAGTTAATATTCATAACTTTAAGTAGGCATTCTGGTAGAAGATCCTACTGCATTATTTTACCAAGGTCTTAAAATTCTATCAGTTCTCCCTGAAGAGCTTGTACCTGATCTTAAATTCTGGAAAGATGATTGGGCAAAGATTCAGAGAGTCTTCAAAATGCTCTTAGAAGACAAAAACTACAATTACAGCACTTGAATGTGTTATTTGGGCTATTCTACCATAAACTTGAATGATGAATAATGAATCAGGTATCTTTACTTCGCAGTTCAATATCATGTCTTAATAATCAAATTTCTATTGAAAATCGAGTTGACTCAGTGTAAGTAATAAATAAAAGCAATAATTTCATTTGTTTCATTTACAAATAACTTTGGCCTGAAACAAAACTATTTAAAATGTTTTTTTAAAAGGTCAGCTAACCAATATTTATTACAGCCAAGGGACTCAGCTTACATAATACCAAGACACAGGAGGAATTTATAAAGAAACTCTTTGGAAAGAAAGGCCTTCTGGGGAAAGGATTATGCTGTCCTCAACATACATTAAAAAAAATAATCTCTATTATTCACTAAAAGATTCACTAGCCTTTCTAATGTATTTTTTAAAGATTTTCATTCTACGAAGTTCCTGTATCAGACAAGACGACCTGTTTGTTTGCTTATTTAATTTTACATGTCATAGACAAATAAGTCCTCTCAGTGTTAGCTACCATAAAACACCATGGTATTTGTAGTAAAACTAATGGAGCCAGGTGGTGCTCACATGAACCTCTGACCTCCTCTTGCACTTGTACCTAGCATTGCTTATCAAGATTAATCAAATCACCTTCTCAGGCCTCGTTCTGAGGGTA
Organism: Lepidothrix coronata; assembly: GCF_001604755.1. NCBI lineage: Eukaryota > Metazoa > Chordata > Aves > Passeriformes > Pipridae > Lepidothrix > Lepidothrix coronata. The sequence goes on from NW_016690395.1 coordinate 982,791, forward strand.
AATGACAGTACAGTTTTCTTTCAAGCATGAAAAGAGAAGTATTCAAAAAGTTTATAAATCCGAAATATACTCTGCATTTGTTTTTCATTACAAGATGCCTTGTTACCATTACATTTTCTTATCTTGCAATGTGTTTTTCTTCTGTGATACTTAAAGGCTGTAAGGTCTGTAAGCAGACTGCTCCCCAGCTAACTCTAATACAGTGTTCCTTTTGGCAGGCATGTGCAATGTATGCCAGCAATAAAACAGCCATTGAGATCTCTGTAATTCTTCTCACCCTCAATAATTTGATGCAATAACAGCACACTTTATATGATAAGATTTTAAGGAGTTATCTTCATTTCAGTCAATTTAAAAGCATGAATAAGAATGATTACCCAGACATCTGAATGGACTTCCCAGTATGCTGAATACAGAGAAGAGGTGTATTAAGTTCTTGTACATCAAAAGCATGCAATAATTTATATGCATTTGTATATGGATTTTTAGAGAGATTTTATATAGATTCTTCTTCCACATTTTTTAACATAGACATTTTATAAGTATCCTAAGACTCTACATTTTTAAGATGGCAGAAGATATTTTGTGGCAAAGTAAGTTTGTTTTGCAGAATTAACAGCACATTTAAACATCTATAGTATTCTATACAGTACTGTTGATACCAATTTGTGTGTGAGACAACTGTTTAATGGTGACATCAAAATCTATACTTCACAACCGTCAGGATTTTGATAAAGGGCCATATTTGCGGATTTACGCAAAGTGTTAGGTTAGCAATGGAAATACTTCAATTCCTTGTAAACAATGTTTGTAGTGCAAAAAAGGTTTTTGCTTTGATCAATCAGGAAAGGTATTCTGATCATGGCACGGGCAGGAATTATCACTCATCTCTGTCTTGCACCCACTTTGTACTGTTACAACCCTCTGTAATAATATTACACTGGCATAATACAGTACATAAACTCCACAATTTTTATATAAATCTTGTTTATTTACTACACATTTTCCTACCACCAGGTAAAAGTCATGTTGATAGGGGCTGAACTTGCTGTGGTTACAAGTCTACTAATCCGAAAGATCCACAGATGTGCACACTTGGGATTACTCCTTTTGAAAGAGAAGCAATTTACCATGAGGCAGTAGGAGTAAGAGCCGGCACACACAAGCAATTTCCAGAGGGCAGCTTGCTCTCTCTGTGATAACATCACTGCTCTCCACTACCAGTTCGTGAGTTCGCACCACTGACCTTTGCGAGTGAATCAACTCTTTTCTTTTGAAAACACTTTCTATAATACAAGCTGTCATGCAGCAGTTCCACATGAAAACATGCAAAAATTTTATGTGCAAACACTTTCGATCTAGCATGTTTTAAAGTCTCTCACTATCAGAGATGTTTATTTCCATCTTTACAAACTACAATAAACTATTTTTTGTTTAAGGCTTGTATTAATATCTTGTTAAAATAAAGGACTAACTATCCTAAAGGATTTTGGGGTTTTTTTGGGGTTTGAGGGTTTTTTGCAAGTATGTGTTCTATTAGGATCAGGTAAACATCCAAACTAGAAGTACCTTCCATCTTCATACATTTCTTGCTGAAAAATCAAGCTATGCTTCTTCTAGGTTCTCTTGTTCATCTGATATTCACAGCAAATGGTTGCCGACACTAGTCACTGAAAATCAGCAAAACATACAGGTGACACAAAGCCAAAGCAGTGTATTAGAACCATCCATCCATGTGCATTTCACACTTGCCAAACAGAAATGTATAACGGATATTACTGTTTAATAATACACACATTTTCAAACTTCTAATAAGCCATTACCAACCATGGTGGGTAACAAAAATTTAAACTTAACAATAGTGAGCAGCATTGTCTTTTGGAAGAAAAAGAGCTAAACCACAGTTTAGCAGTTTTAACTGTGAAACGAGTTCTCACTAGAATTGCCTGCCTGCCTGCTGTTTATGATTTCCCTATTCCAAGAGGTTTTCTGTAATAAAGCCACAAAACCACCAGGCATTTACCATTATTGGCTTTTCTGGAGTTCATAGATCCATGAAACAGCGCAGTCAGGAAACACGTTGTTCCTCTTTTGACATCATTATCTGGCTTATGTTCCCCTCAGCCTTATAAGGAAGAAGAATTTGGTCACATCTGAATGCTACTGCAAGTCTTATTCCTTTGTCATTGCAGTCAGTGTGACATACACAATCTGGGATCTTCTCATTCAGGACCAATGATAGTAGAGATTAATATATTCTGGAGGGGCCTTCCTGTGGATCAACTGGATGCCTTTGTATAGCTCCTCCTCTTACCTACAGTATTTCACCTGTTTATAACAATTAAGAAGTGCAGTAGCCAATATAGTTGTACTGCAAATAAAGTTGCAACATTTTTCTCATTGCACCACCATGACTCCTTTCCGTGTTTGCACTCTATAGCATTTGCATGCTATGCTGATCTTCCCACCATTTGAACCACAGTCTCTATGAGGGGAAAAAAAAAAAGAGGAAAAAAAAAGTTTAAAGAAAATTTGCTGCTCATCCACTGGTAACTATCAATTATGAAACACTAAGGACTACTAAAGAATCATTTTCTGAAACATAAGAATCTTGCATTTGGAGAAGGAAGGTCGACTTTGTTTTTAGAAGGTAAAAATATAAACCAGGGCTAATGAATTATTAGAACTCATAGTTTTGCATTACAATAAGACTACCTTTCAAGGCTCATCTTGTAAGTTGTATTTCATTTATTCCAAGAAACATATCTCTTCCAAAGCTCTCCATGAAGTTACTTTGATACTAATACCAACTAAAAGACAAACTACAGCAATGGTGTTTAAAAAGGAAATCCAAAACACCACACTCTTCAATTGACTTCACAGTAATTTTTAGCAATATGAATAGAATTAATATCTTTTAATCAGTTCCATATTCTGTTGCCTTGAGCAATACAGGTGCCCAAAATGCAGATGAAACTTGGAGTTCATACATGCTTTCAGAGGTCATGTGTTTTGGGGTTGTTCCTTTTTTCTCTTCTTTCTAGTAATCTACAAGACTCCTGGCTATAAATTGTTCCTTCTAGCAACCACATGCCAGGATTTTGCTGGCTATTTTTATTCATTAATACCAGCTGCTTCACAGTGCCTGGATGTAACAGCAAAAATATGTATATGTGTTTTAACCATATGGTAAAAACTGATGAAGGCCTTTTATGTAGGATAATCCATACACTCGGGGTATATGAATCTCTTATGCAAAGACCAGGCTAAAAGGCCTGCTCTCCACTTGAACCTTCAAGGACTCACATCACTTTCTGAGCCAAATCCAAAAATGTGTGTTTGTAATGCTCCCGTTTCCATCAGTGTGTGTTTTCTACTTAAGTGGAAAGCAAGCCTTTATTAGCATGCTGTCCAGGGATAGCTTTTACCATTGCACTTAAGGCTAGAAAAGCATAGGCTTCCCTCTCACAACCATTAGGCTTTGGAACACTTTAGTTCCAAGAATGTTCTGTTGCCGTTATAGACTAACCAACCACTTGGCTGATTAAGCAATATGGCACCCAACTCCTTCTTCCATAGCTGTTTTAGCCTCCAATCCCAAAAGGGATAATCAAATGGCTTTGTCACTGAAGAAAACAGATGAAACTCAAGAGAAACATATGTTGTGGTTAAGATGCTTTCTGTCTTTTCCCATATCTCTCTCTCTCTATATCACTATACACGTACTTAGAAATACTTACAAACACCTCAGTATCTCTTGAATGGGAACAACACTGAAGAAAAAAAATATGCCTCTCAATTGTCACTTCATATAAAAAAATCTTTTCATTACAGGCATATCTTTTATTTCCTGTTATGTGATTCCCACTAAATAACACTTAGGATTAGAATTCTACAGAACTAATTCTGTAAGCCAAAAGGCATCAGCAGGAAACTCACCCCTTGATTATAAATTAGGATAAAACTCATCTAGTAACATGATTTCACCATACTGAGTACACCTTGGTCACTCTTTAGACACCTTGTCCTGTGGAAACAGATTTGCATATCTAGTGCATAATTCCAGCAAATCAGGAAATCATCACCACATGAAAAAATTTATAAAATTTTATTTTGAAAAAAAATTGCTTCTAAATTGCTTCTAAATCTGAAGATTTATGTCTAGTTCTAATGTTAATTGAACTGGTTAAGCCACAAGTAAAACGGTTTGATTCATGAGCGATAACTATCATTTAATAGAAATCCAGAGAAACCAATAAACCAAAAGTGAGGGAAGTTAAGATTTGGTGAGTTCTTCTGAGAAGCAATGAAAAGCCCTATCAAACTTTAGAAAGATGAATCTAGTCTAAATTATCCCCTCATGCTTGAATAAGAATTCTTTAAGATGAAACACAACCCTATAAAACTACATATCCTAGAAACTAAAATGCAAATATTTTTGCTTAGGACTTTCAGTGGGAGAAAAATTAATAATTTAATTCACTATTTTATTTATTACAGAAGTAGTCTGATGTCATTACACTAAATGTATGCTTCTGTCAGAAGGAAACAAAACAAAACACAACAAAACACACATCAGTGGCTAGATATTTCTTTCTTAAGAAGATAAAATGGAGAGCAGAAAGGACCGTGTTTCAAAAGTTCTACACAGATAAATATACACTGCACAACTGTCTCCATGAAACAAAGCTTAAATAAGCCCATAATTAAACCCTATTCTGTTCCTACTTTTTATTCGGGCAAAAGATCAGAGCAAATGCAAGTAAGCATGTCACATATGAACAGCAGGTCTAGCTGGTATTTAATTTTGAGGAAAACCGATATAGTCCCACTTGTTCAGCAGAACTCTGCAAAGGGAAGACTTTTATTCTTCTACACGCATTTACAGAGAATGTTCAATTTTACAAAATAAGACAGAAGGGCAACCACTAAGTTTTCAACAATATACTAATCTTCAAATTAAGTCATTCTAATATACAAGACAGCAAGGCCTGTTCAGCAGCATCAGGAAAAGATCATGTACTGACTCCTGCAGCGAAACCACAATGCCCTTTTTTTCTCTTACAAAATTACTCTTCCAAGGACAAGATTCACCTCTGAGCATAAGAGGGCATCTGCCAGCGCTGTCACAGAAAAAAAGTCCAAATGTCTTGAAAGTCTACCAAGGCAAGAACATGCTAAACCAGCTGTTTCCATAGAAGCCTGTTCTCATAGAAATCTATGTAGCGCTTTGCACTTCACCCATTAAATTAATTCCAGAGCATGATCAGTAAGGGCAGATCTGCTGTTAGCCCACTGGGAATACATCTTCTAATTATTGCAAGGTCAACAGGCCCACTGAGAGGCTCTGGCAGAGCCAGAGACATGCTCATGTGTAATAATCATTGATGTGCAGATTAAGCATTGTATTTTCAGGCTGGGTTGAAAACACTCACGGGTATCAGAGAAAGGAAAAATCTGAGACATCAAGAAACTTGTCACTTTCCAAGTGCCCTTTTCTATCCCCCTACAATTTAAAAGTGCTATTAATTAAAACAAATTTAGCTGCTCTTGGATAACTGAAAGTCAGTTTAAAAACAAAAAAAGATGATACTCAGTTCTTTGAAGAAGCTTAATCTTGCAGCTTTTATCCAATCAGCTATTTAATATAGAAATCTGCTTACGATCAATATCAATGAAAGCACTAAATTCCTTTAGTATTCCATCTGTGCTGATTTGAAATTTTGATGTTCTCCCATCCCCTGCCCTCACTGCAGGATTGGCATGTTTCTACTTGAGAACTGCCAGCTTCTCTTTTGCTCTTTTGTTTCCAATGAAACCTGTAACAAATAAATCTTTTTTGATTATTTCCCAGGTTGTGCATCAGTACCATAGATGGTGGTAGAACAATTCTGTGAACACCTCACAAATGAAGTGCTACCAGATGTAGCTTAATTATGTCATACCGCAAACAAAAAGGCTTTCCTCATTAGCATAATTATGTATCATTTACCTTGAAATACTGAGAAATCACAGCCTTTATGTTAGATTAGTAGCAAACAAGGTTTAATCTCTTCGATCTATGTTGCTAATCAGGCAATCATTGGAGAAAACAAAATACAGAACAATGATGAGGTCAAAAGATGAAAGTGTGTGTTGAGACATTAAGAGAAAAAAGTAATTCAGAATTCTTCACTTTCTTCAGTTCAGAATTTCAGCTGCTTCCATGTCACTTAAGCTTGTATTATTTTCCTCATTTTTGAGAAGAAACCATTCTGGTTGCTGCACTAACACTGTTATATATCATGGCAAGAATAAATAGCCTCCTACAAATAAATGCAGTGCTCTGCTCTACTTGCAGATCTGGCACAAATTCCTTCAGCAGGCTTCACATGTACATTGCCACTTGGTGTTCCACAGGTAGAAGCATACAGAAATAGCAGTAAAAGCATACGGAAGCAGAGCAGTCACAAGCAGTTGCAATTGTTTTTACTATCTGGCTACATCAGAGGAGAAGTTTCTGCCAAGTATGGAAATATCCCAGGATATCTGGAGCTGCAGCTTTTCCAACCTTCACAGCTCTTGTGAAGAAACAAAGGTTTACTGGGTTTGTTTGAGATGGAAATAACTTTCTTCACAGTAGCCCACGACACTGCATTTTGTATTTGTAACTTAAACAACATTGGTAACACACCAACGTTCAGGCTATTGCTGCATATTGTGTGCTTGCACAGTATCAAGGCATTCTCTGTTTCTCAGCAAGTAGGCTGTTGACTGGAAGCTGTGACATAAAAAGCAGCAGCAAAAGCATAGAGAGATGGTGAACTAGGACACTTTGGTTTATACTACACTAACTGTTGTTTTCAGCTTCACATATATGAGGAGGCAGAAAGGGAAACCACATGCCCAAAACCACAGACCACGAAAACATGCTCCAGTGACAATAAAAATAGCAGAGCTCACTGAAAATCATGCTCAGGAAACCCAAAAATTCTGGCTGTGAAATAGACTCTGCCACAGTTAGGAAGCAGCTGAGCCCAAAGAGAATGAACTCCTGGAGTCCCACAATGCTAGCTAAAGTCCAGGTGAACCCTAAGTATGGAAGTCCAAGACCAATAATCTCAAAGGAACAAAGGTTAAGGCACAACCACATGGCAGACAATACTTGCTTTTCTAAAGAGAAAAGCAAATAGAAGAATATTAATTCTCTATATGATTTCTTCTTACACAGACAAGGTTCAACACATTGTGTACACAAGATTATTCTAGATGAACATTCTACCAGAGAAAGTAGTGGTATTTGCCTTGGCTCCAACTTGTTATCTAATGTACAAAAGATCCAATCCCAAAGTTCAGGGTCTCAGTTCCCCTTTACTCCACTTCTTTAACTGGAGTGCAAGAGTTGTCTTTCCTTCAAATGTTTGCCAAAGTTTGATTGATTCAGAGTTGCTGTCTTGGCTGCTGGGTTCTTACTTGTGTTTTTCAAACCCAGAGAGCTAATATATACCAGCAACTTTCTTGTATGTGGCAGATGTAAAATGGAGTTTGGCCTAAAGGGGAACATGCTAATCCCTCAAATACTGCCTACTCCATTCATAATATTTTATTTTTTCTTTTATTTTTATTCTTGTTTCTTTTAATGTTCTATACTTTGTGATTTTATATAGACAAAATAATGAAAACTTGTTAACTGTTATTCTAGAACAATGGTTTTGAACTTTCAATCTGTGCTTCTCAGAAAGGCTCAGACTACCATTATAATACCCTTAGAAGTTAAGTACATAATAACAAGATGTCAGTCTGACTAATGTTTACTAAAACAAACAAAACCCCCAAACAAACAAAAAACCCCCTACACATCTGTAGTAGTCTGCAAACAAAAAAACCAGACCATATGCCCCTGTTATATTGACCCTGACCAAAATCACAAACTCTATTGTCACAGAACGCTCTCCAGTCCCTTCTCTCATAGTTCACACAACTGACTGATGAAACTGTAAACTGCATGAGTTCCCTTTTAAACTGCGATGTTTCCCTCTGAACATACAAGCTGAGAAAATTTTCAGCCTGAAACAATAATAGTATTTTATGAGAAAAGGAAGAAGATGATACAAGAGGAGAATGTATGATGTTATGGTATCGTATGAATGTATGATATTTTATTAAAACTGCACGTGGAGATCGTGCAGACATTGAAAATTCCACAAGAACCATGAAATGCATAATAAAGTCATACTGCAAAAAATCCTCTTCAGTGCTGGAATTCTTCACATTAATGGTAGTCTCCCTGGGGAGTATACACAGGCACAAAACTCTTGGTTTTACTGGGCAGACCTTCTTTAATTTGTACTGATCATTTTGTAAGCCACATTTTTGTCTTTATTTGGCTAGCTAAGTCTGTTTCTTCTGAAAACCTAATTGTGTCACATTGTAAAAAAACAGTGGCTTACCCCTCTTCTGTCAAAATAAAAGGCTCTGTGTAGTCCAACATTCTGTCACAGGCTGAAAGAGCAAAGAGTTAGTGCACACTCTGGAGGCTCTCAATATAATCAGATTAATTTCTCCACAGGCAGACAGATCTTTTTTCAAGTTCACATTGATGAACACCAAAGATGTCTTCCAGAGTTAAAGTTCTTTCATTAATTACACAGTTATGCAGAAAAATCTCTGATGAAGAGTTATTTCAAGTTACAGGTGAAAAAAGTTAATTATGTATGTCTAAATAAAAATATGAGTTGGCTTGTTCAAAACTGTCTAGTGCGGGATTGGTCTAGATTGACCAAGATTTTCAATTCTTTGCCAATCCTCATTCAGCAAGTCCTCAAACTGGATACAATGCAATTTGTTGAATAAGAAAGAGAAAACACATTGGTCTCCTACCAAGACACATATTTAAGCATAGAAATTGAAAGATCAGGATATTTATGTTTAATTTTTCAAGCACACTAAAAATGTGACAAGAAAGCTGCTTTTTTTTTTCTCCTCCTGAAAACTGACTGAAGAATATTCATTGGTGGTATGCTCAATGCCTCTATATTCACATGGAGCCCAGTGACAAATAGTGTCCCTCAGGGTCCTGTCTTGGGACTGGTGCTTTATAATATCTTTATCAATGGCACAGACAGCAAGATCAAGTGTACCCTCAATAAGTTTGCAGATGACACGAAGCTGAGCGGTGCAGTTGACACAACAGACAGGATGCCATACAGGGGGACATGGACAGGCGTAAGTGGGCTCAGGCTTAAGAAGTTCTCACCTAACGGAGTTCAACAAGCCGAAGTAGAAGAGGCTGCATCTGCAACAGGGCAATCCCAGACATGAGACTAGACTGGAAGAAGAGCTCATTGAGAGCAGCCTTATGAAGAAGGATTTGGGCATTTTGGTGGATTAAAAGCTGGATATGAGCTGGAAACGTGTGCTTGCAACCCAGAAAGCCAACATTATCCTGGGCTGCAACAAAAGAAGCCAGCAGGGTGATCCTCCCTGTCTACTCTTGTCCTCATGAGAACCCACCTGGAGTGCTGCATCCAGGTCTGAGACCCCCAGCACAAGGAAGATGTGGATCTGTTGGAACAAGTCCAGAGGAGTGCCACCAAGATGATCAGAGGGCCGGAGCACCTCTCCTGTGCAGACAGGCTGAGAGAGTTGGGGTTGTCCAGCCTGGAGAAGAGAAGGCTCCAGGGAGATCCTACTGTGGCCTTTCAGTACCTGAAAGGGACTTACAAAATATAAGAATAGTGACTTTTTACATGAACACAGTTTTAAACTAAAAGAGAAGGTAACATGTTAGGAAGAAATTCTTTACTGTGAAGGTGGTAAGGCACTGGCACAGAATGACCAGAAAAGTTGTGGATGCCTCATCCCTAGAAGTGTTCCAGGTCAGGCTGGGTGGGGCTTTAAGCAACCTGATATGTCTGCCCATGGCAGGGGGTGGAACTAGGTGATCTTTAAGGTCCCTTTCAACCGAAAACATTCTAGTTTTCCATTACTTCTTTCTGCACATCTTTTAGGAAGAACATGCTGCTTTAAATTTGCATTTGCACCCTAATTACATTTATAGAAAAGGCACAATATTCTTTTGAAGGTGTGCTAGTTTTGGCTGGCAGTTAGTTTTCTTCACAGTGGCTACTATGGGGCTATGTTTTGGATTTGCACTGAAAACAGTTCTCATAAGAGAGAGATGTTTTCATTATTTTGCTGAGCAGTGCTTACACAGTGTCAAGGCCTTTCTTGCCTCTCACACCACCCCACCACCACGGAGACTGGGGTTATGCAAAAAGCTGTGAGCAGACACAACTGGGACAGACGACCCCAGCTGACCCATGGGATATCCTGTAGCACATGTCAGCATGCTTAGCATAAAAAGCTGGAGGAAGAAAAAGGAAGGAAGTTTACATTTGGAGTGATGGTGTTTGTCTTCCAAGTACCCATTACACATGACGGAGCCCTGCTTTCCTGGAGATGGCTGAACACCTGCCTTATTCACCCGTAAGAAGTGGTGAACAAATTCCTTGGTTTCTTTACTTGTGTGTGAGTCTTTTGCTTTAGCTATTAAACCGCCTTTATCTCAACCCAAGAGTTTTCTCACTTTTGCCCTTCTCATTCTCTCTCCCATCCCAACTCAGGGGGAGTGACTGAGCAGCTGTGTGGGGTTTAGTTGCCAGTCGGGGTTAAACCACATATTAAAAGATGTGGTTTTTCATTGTCAGTGCTTGAATGAGGTTGTATTTGACAAGAAATCCTCACAACAGGAATGAAGCACATCCCTGAACCAAAGGCTTGTATGAAAAAGAACCAAGCTAGAGTTGTTTTAATAGTTGATGAAAATTCTGTACACCACCTCTACATAAGATTGAGGTTTACAAGATGACTTCTTTGTACAGAGGGGAAAATGATCAAACTACAATAACCAAAATAGCCAAGAACGTTTACAAAGAAAAACTTTAAAACTTGAATGTTCTTTGCAAAGCCATTTCGTGGTAGAGCTCAGAAGTGTGCATCTATTTAAAAATACAGCACATCAGAAAAACTGGGAAGAATCACTGCTATTCTGAGTGTCTCTAACTACCAAGTAAGGCATACACATTTTCAGTTTTCAGAAAGCAGTATTTTTCCTTGAAGAAATAATGGACAAAGGAGTTATAAATAACTGTCTCTAATGAAGTGTCAATAATAAAGTGCATTTTGCACTGTACTTACAATGTTGACTCTGATGATATGTTTAATGCTCTGCTGTCACATAGTATGATAGGAAATTTTTGCTCATATAATTGTAATGCTGGATCTTTCAGACAGTTTATATTTAAACTAAGATACAGTAATAGCATAAAACTTTTTCCTAGTGGAAAGTTATGCTTAAGCATGATCTTGTCTCATAATTGTCTTCACTGTCTGGAAACAATTGAATCAAATTATTAAAATATTGTTTTTCACAGGTCGTAGATGAATTATAAACCAGGCAGAATTCAATGTCATATGAGCAATCCTGCAAATAACCTTCCATGGACTATCCAACTTCAGTTTTGCATTGTACAGCAGGCAACCCATTTGAACCCAATGTTTAAGGGTCAGAGAATCTCTTCTGCTTTCACTTGTCTTTGAGAAAGCTGTCGATGAAATCAAATTAATAATACAAAAGCCTAAACATTCTCTGAGGAGCACTCTTGACATCAGAAAGATGTTTCCACGTTAGAGTGGGTTTGTCCTCCAGAAGAAAATGTCGTGTTTTGTAATAAAATGTATCGACAATATTCAGGAACTATTAATAGATGGATACTGGTGTCTCTCATCTGTCTCATCACAATTATTGCAACAAACTTTGCTATCAGTCATTACAGAAATAACTGATTTAGACCACAACAATTCAGACACAAGTCATCTTGTTGGAAAGCCTGAAGATCTGCAGATGCCCAGCAAAAATCTGAAAACTCACAGCTTAGACTGCAATCGTAACTGCTGTTATGAGGTGAAAATAAGCAGATATGGCCAAAATGTTTGTATTCTTCTCATACAGTGCAATTGAGAGTGATGAAAGTAGGACACCACTGACAAAACAGCTTTGCTTGCAGAGAATAAAAGCAAGATTTGGGCACTGTTTCCAGTCCACTAAAGTTTATAATGAAACCGATTTTTTTCCCCCTCTTTTTATACATAGACAGGTATCATTCTGACTACAATCATACTTCAAAGCATTGTGTAGATGGATTTTGACATGAGGGTCGGATGACTACCCTTATACTGAATCCAAGGCTTCTTGAGTTTTATGGCATATAAAATCTCTGTATTCCCTGTTTTAAGTTGGAGCCACTAACAGTCTAAGAATTCCAGATGCAGCTTTAAAGCTCTGTTTTCTAGCTTCCAGTGTAGTTGCCTTTCCCCCTCAACTTCAAAATTATATCAAGATGAGGTTTCTAGGGCAAACAGCTCTGGAAATATCGAAGGCATGATTCTGCCTCATGTGAATATGTAACCTCCATAGAGAAGAAACAAGTGATTTTAATAAAGACTAAATAATGAAAAGGGACACAGGTAAAAAAAATGCTAATACCACAAGAGCAGACACAGAGCTTGCAGGAGACACAGAGAAAACCCTTCAATGGACACCTCAAAAGCCTAGTAAAAATCCAGCTATATCCATAATCAAAAAGTTTTTTTGTGAATGAGAAAGCAAATTTAAAAGAGGCACTGGTATTCCAGCCCTCAGGCTTTCTTCAAGGTAAAACAACACAAATGAGCAAAAACCTCTGCACAGTCTTCCTTTAAATCACATTTACATCACACCTGTTTGGCTGCTGGCAAGGAAATCTCTTATCCAATGAATTCGCCATTGAAGGCTTTAAATTTCCCCTTTGCAATCTAGCTTCTCAGCTCCATCTTTACAAAATTAAACATTAAAAAAAAAAAAATTGAACAAGTGTCACTCTTTTCAGTAACAGCATCTAAATAATGCATTTTGGTAAGCAAGACCAATTTGTATAGAACAACAAAATACTAACTCTTAGCTATGGTTGCTTTCATTCTAGCATTTAATTTGGTCAAATCACTCCAGGCTGAAGTTCCTGGTTTTTCTATGGGTGATGGTGAAAGATTTTGTGTCAGGTTTAAGGAGTAGAATACCATCCCTACACATTTCCTAACAGTGTTCAAGCACCACAGTAAATTACACTGCTACAGATGGATAAACAGACATACTGCAAAGTCAAATGAAAATTCAGTTTCAATCTTATTTTTTCCCCATCGGTTCTCCTGTACTATATGAAGGAATAGTTTTTCCTTTCCCTGTCTTTGGAGATGGTCCCATAGATGCAGTAAACCGATCTTCTGACTCACAGGGAAGCAGAGATGAGAGCTTTTTTCTGTTCCTACAACATCTAGCACAAAAGATCAAAGGTTCATAACAAGAGATACAAGGAATGATGTGTGTGTGAATACTGAAAGCCACACACACATACACACACACACACACAGTTTTTGAAGGTCTCAGCATTTATAGGGAATGGCAATAATACACTGATTAGCACCTAAACTGTTGGGAAGGGAAAGGAATCTAGTCTTCACTGTTAGTACTTGTTTAGGATGCTCAAAGTAACTTTTGTTCCTTTTCTAGTATGGAAAAACAATAAGTTTAACCTCTGAGCCATTTGGGAAACTTTTTGAAATTAAGGAAATATGAAATGCAAGGGAGGTCCAAATTCAGGTAAATCACAGTATTGGCTACACAGGCCCTGGTAGCCTTTTTCTACGTCCAGCAACATCATGCCACAACAGCCCTTCATTTCCTCCCCCTCCTGACTTCTACTGAATTATTCCAGATGTAGAAGCTTGATTAGCTAAAAAAAAAAAAAGACTTGTGACCTAGTCTACATTCTCCATTTTGCATCTCTGATGCATTACTGAGTTACTACTGCTCAGATTCCCCACTGAAAGAGAAAAATCAGATACAAGTCAGCATCCTCAGCATTTATCTTTACATCACAACCTGAAAATCCTTACCTGAAAAGTTACCCTGAATGTTCATATTAGTCAAAAAAAGGCATACAGAAACTCACATAAGAAAAGATGAATTCTCAACCACGAGGTTCCTTATAAAAAGTTTCCATTTTCTTAAGTTGCTCATGGGTACTGCAGGAGTCATTTCACCTAGGAGAAGCAGCAATTTTGTAACATTTATTTAACCTTAAGGATTAGGGTTTGGTGATCTTCACCTACCTCATTTATCTTGTAATTTGAAAAGCTGGATCCAGATTGTCTTTGTATCAGCCATGCAGATCAGGGGTGCTACTACTTCCATATATCACAGGTCCCCTCATCACAACTATCGGCAATGAAGAAATGGGACTGCACACACACACGATTCGGTCTTTGGGATTCTCCGCGGATCTCTTCCTGCATTTCCCTTTTATTCATACTCTTATGTAAACAGCACCTGGTGTTGTTGTATCTTTCAGTTAACCAGAATTCCCAGGACCTTGCTAAACTGGTGTTTTGATTCCACACATTCACACTCGTATCATGTTGTGACTGTTTTCAGTTGTGGTAAAAACCATGCAGACCATGCAGATCGCTAAGCAGTGATCCATTTTAAGAACACAGCACTCCCTTTGTCAAAACACCAGTCAAGGTTGACCCTCCTTTTTGGTTCTAATTAAATGAATGCAGGTGCAGGCTGACTCAGCTTGTTCCCACAAGAACCTTCCTGCCATCCAAAAAATCTAGATGAACACGTGCTTCCTCCAGTAGCAACATTCTAAAAGCAATTTTGAGCTGGTTCCTCTTATACACACTGTTTAGCAACAAAAAAATAAGTGTCTGTGACAAGGATGTAAGGGTAAGAGAGGTTATGACTGTTCCACTGATTACCTGCAAATGCTTGAAAATATCCCAAAAGGTCAGTGTTACTTCACACTTGAAAAAGTGGTTTGTTTATTTTTTTTATATTTTCCTTTAGCAGTTAATGTTTCACATACTGAATTAACCAACTTCAGGATTTCTGAAGAATCCTAAAACATCATATGCTTTGTCTTTCAAGCAAGCAAAGTTGACTGAAAAGAAGAAGACTGCTCTTTGGAGACCTTGAAAAATAGCCAGAAAATTAATCTCCAAACTAAGCATTTTTACCACAGGAAATGCCAAGATCTAAGGATTTATTTTTTTTTATTGCAATAATTAAACATGAATTTAAGTTTGGTCTGTCATGCTTTTTTAAAGTTGTAGTAGGTTGAACAAGTATATCTAGAACCAAAAACTGGAAAGTTATATCAAATGAAGTAAAACATTCCCTGTTGACACTTATGGCAGCAAGCATATACAAAAACAATACCTGAATTTTTTGACAATTCAAAGTGAAAACTAGACATTTTATTTTATTAATTATGGCCATCTTTACAGGTCCACAGCAGAAGAGAATCACCATACAACACAATGAACTCCAAAATTAAGCAAAGAAAGCAAAATTTTAATTATGCTACATAAAAAAAACCCTTCTGTTTTTTCATTACATATAATGAGAAATAAATTTTAAGTGCTTCTGGACATGATGATGAGATAAAGATGAGGACACTTTTACAGATGTTTTGAAACTGACTTTACTTTTTTGATTTATAGATAATCTATCCATAGTTAAGGGACTAACCATTACATTTTGTCCTACAAACTACAAAAACCAGACACTAGTCAGCACTTTAAATAACATATGAATGAGCTGCATCTATTTAAAAGCTGCAGAACTCAGGACAGAGGCAGTAAAATATAAAAAAAATACAAGAGTTAAAAATCCTACTGCAAGAATATCAACTGTAATAAAAGAGAAGACATTAAAACCAGCAGCTAGTTAGGTGCCAGGACATAATAGAACCCATAAGGACAGGCAAAGAATGATGCTAAGTTAAGAAGAAAGAGTCTGTTTTCAGAGAACTTCCTGACAGACACCACAACAAAGCAACATGAATGGTGACTGTGTGGTCCCCTTCTCGTAAATAAATCAGGCGTCAAAGGTTGATCTGCAGCTAATAAGAGGCCTAAGCCTTCTCCAAGGATTTGTAGTATTCTGTCAGCACGGTCCAAGCCTTAGGAGCCATGAAGCCTTCCGGTGGGTTTTGTCCTTCCCGAGCCAGCTTGCGCATGCGGGTCCCCGATATAAAATCAAAGTCTTCATGGCTGAGAGGAGGAGCGGGGGCAAAAGGAGGGGGAAAAAAAGAACATACTTTAAAAGCAGGCAAAGTTGCTCATATTCCTTCTGCTTTCTTGATACTTTATACATTTCTTCTTGTGAGTGTAATGCTGTATAGCAACTATAATTTCCAGACATTTGCCCCGTACTGCCAGTAAATCCCAAGAATATACACCCCCTACAATATTCAGTGTAGGTAACTCTTGAGGTTTTAGCAGCATGGCCCAACTGAACTACTGTGGATTGAATTCAGTCTGTCCTTCCATTGAGCCTGGCTTGTTCTCTGTGAGGAAAGAGAATTCCTGTTGAGGGAGAACCATCTACTCTACCTACTGTCTCAGCCCTTTGTCAAAGCAACAGCAGCCATCCTGTTTTGCACCTTGCCTTGCCATGGCAGGAGACCTGCCCTATGAGCTGATTGAATGTACCTGTGCCGGTTGAAGAAGGTCATTTCAGCGCCACCTTGAGAATGAGTAAAAAACAGCATTGCACCAAACCAGTGAGGGATCAATGGCAGAACAGAGAAAGCTAAAGACTCAGAATCTAGAGGCAAGCTCCACAACTGAGCCATTGCAAGACACTGAGTACTCGTATACATATATATACATATCAATGATGTGGCACATACAATTCAAAATAAAGAAAAAAGCAGGGGAATAATAAAAATACCTTCCCCTAAAGATGTTTCTCCCTAAAAATCAGAATTCAGTTGGACAAATGCATAAATGAACACAGATCAGAATTGTTTACCATTGTTAACATAAGAATCTAAATCATTATCATTAACTTTTCAGGTATGTGGTCATAAGCAGCAAAAGCTCCACAAGTTAAATTACTCCTCACAGGAGTGAGACAGTAAAAGCAAGACAAGAATGCCAGACTTCTATCAAACGCTCCAAAGGAAAAAATTATGTATTCTTAAATTAAATCGCAATTTTACTTACGCCATTCACTCAATTTGCAGCATGTATGCATTACTCATTCTTTACTTGTCTGTTTGAAATAAAAACCAAGTATTGATCTCAGATGCACATGCCTTAGACAGAAACAAGAGCCAAGTGTGCATATCAGAGGGCAGAACTTGGCTCTAAGTGTTGGTCTACACTCAGTAGGGTATGGCAGTTAGCAAGATGCAGAAAGCATTCCACAGTTCCCTCTCAGAACACCACTAGCCCCATAACTTTTTGATTTGCCCTCCCATACGTGTTCTTTTCTTGTTGCTTTCAATTTAGGACTGTGGGTTCCTGAAGTGTTGCAACAAGGCAAAAAATCCCTACTGTACTTCAATTCTGCAAAATATGAATTATATAAAAATGAAAATGTAAGGTTGATGTAATTCCATGGGAGAACAAGTTGTCACTACTATTTATAACATTAGAAAATTTTGTTCCTTAGCAGAGAGATGTCTGCCCTTCACTAACACTGCCTGAAGGTAACTTGTGTTCTTTGCAAAGAACTATTTCTATAAAATATATATGAGGAAGTGATAAGCCTGGTTAATTCTGTTAAAAAAATACCAAGTCTTCAAATGATCTGTAAAAGAAGAGTAAGGTAAGTGCTATAAAGTTTCTCCATATGTGGTTTTCTCCTCAGCGTGGTAGCAATACCAAAGTTTGAGCATTAAAAAACAAAAAGGTGCTTTATACTGTCCTTGTCTGCTAAGTTTTCAGAGAACCACTCAACTTCCTCTGGTGCCCTACAAGTGAAATAAAGGTACTAAAGTTAGATAAGTCATGTAAGTCTGTTTCAACAGACAGTCAGTAAGACAATTCCTTTAGCCTCTTCCTACTCCGAGTAGCACAAAAACCAGTTAGGAATTCGAAATATCAAGAAAGAGGGAAACATGAAAAGAAGCTAAGGAGATCTACAGAAATTATAAGAAAATGAAAGAAAATAATGAGTAAGGACAATCTCAGAAATATAGTACATTCAGCACCTCATAATATTTCTAGAAATGTTTCCAAAATATTATTAAAAAGTACAAAAGTACTAATGATGCCCACTCATTATAGCAAACTTCTATTTTGAATGGATTTTTCTTTATAAAAAAATTACTTTTATTAGTAATCACTAAAGTGACTCGAATGGAGCTTTGGCAAAATATACTGTATGTATTTTTTGCCATTTTAAAAATTACGGCATTTACAATTTTCCAGTTTAATCTCTGCTTTCATATATAAAACAGAGTATTTGAATAACCACTCAATACTAATTGTCTTTACTAATGGCAAAAATCAAATCTCTTGAATACCAGAAACTGAGATTTCTACTAAGCAGAAAAACCTTATCAGCACTGTCACCACTGTGGTGGGATGTGAACCACAAGCATTTTGAAATAAAACATATCAGTATGAGTAGTTTGCTTTAGCAGAAAGAGACGACAAAAAGAGTCATCAAGTAATTTTGTTCATAGTGAATTTTGAGGATATTAAGAGATATCCTGTATAAGACGGATTTGAGTGGAACATGAGAGGGGGAAACATTTGACCATTAAAGACACTATGAAATATACGTGCCAAAGTCATACAAATTCTTTTCTCAAGTCATATTTGAAATTACTCTCAATGAAATTTAATCCAAGCCTTTTCTGAGGATGGGATTTAAGCGCTTTTGAAATTTTTATTCAGTGGCTGCTGGAATTAATTTTCTTTGAGCCACACTGTATGCTAGTAAATGCTTGTAACATTGATTTGACCTTTTACTACCAATTGAGTTTGAGTAGTACTGACATAATACTTTGTGTCAATGCAATTAAAAGCATTCTCCAAAAGAAAGAGGTAAGGAAGGCAGAAAGAAATCCTCCACAAAAATTTGTCAACAGAAAAACAGTCCTGAAACATATTACATTGAGGACTGGTATTTACTCCCTGCCATAGCATTCTAGGACTCTACCACTCTCACAGCGTGGAAAAAGCACTGTGAGAGTAGTGCTCTTAAATTTCCTCACTTATGGAGGACAGGGTGTCATGGGTAGAGTAGAAAATACATAAGTCTGCTGAGCTCTCATACATCTAGCAAAAGGAGAAAAGGAATCTTTTCTTACACTTCAGATTGTGCCCTCCTTCCATACAGACAGTATGCATATAGACAGCCACAGGTGCACAGGATAATACATTTGGAAAGCAGTAAGGTATTTATTCAAAATAACATAGGAACAAATCTCTGCTGTTAAATAATCTTCAAACTGTTCACAGTAACTGAGCATTGGGCTCAAAGAACACTACAAACCACACACAGAAGATTAAGAATTCACAGACCAGTTCTTTCTTTTCTCTCATTTAAAAAGACTAATGTTTTATTCTCTTAAATGGATTTCCCTTTTATTTTGTGAATTTGGTAGTTATTTTACTGTAACACCACAAGTGACCCCAGCAACCATCAGAGCTCTTTGTGCTTTACAAGCTCAAACACTTTTAAGAGTAGCGTGTGAGGCTAAGATTTCAGAGACCTCATAGTTCTTGTAACATAATGAAGATATCACCAGTTTGCAAGTGGGAAATGACTGCATGAAGATGTCCACAGTCCTACAGAAAACCTACTCTGCTGTATCTCTGAGGTGTCGATACAGTGATTGAAGAGAATATTTTTTCCACTTCAACATTATGACCTACAAGTTTAATCTAAATATAGAACATACTACATAATAGGTTTTTCATTTGGGAGCACTGAAGATCAGTCATAATCTTGGGAACCCTGACCTTCTGTTAGAGTATTCAGCACTGTGCAAATGACCTTCTTGGAATTCCCATTTTCTATGATGTCTAGTGCTCTCAAGATCTTAAGAAATTACTCTTAAACACAAGACACATGATAAAAGTACAGACCATTCATTCATAGTCTTGCCTATAAATTATTTTTTTAACAAACATATGGAAATAAAACAATAATATGATTTATTCACCCTGGTCTGGCTTCAAAACAATTGTCATCTTCTACTCAGCTGGCAAATTTCAGATCTGATTAATTCTTGGGACAATTCACAGCCTCCTTATCTGGGGTCCAGTTCTAACCTTAAACCCTTTTTAGAATGATTTTCTCTGAATTTAAATTTGCCTTTGTAGCATTAAGTCATGACTTACACCACAACTCCAACAGGAACAGAATCTTGTCCCTTATAGTGTCAAGTCTTTGAAATGTCAGTCTATATTATGCCTTGGGAATGAATGCCCCATGTCATTGAATGAACCTGCAAGTGTCAGCAAGGTTTGAATCCTAACTCATCATGAACAAACTCCTTATGAAATTAGAACACAATATTGTGATTAATATTAACATTTGCAAACCAAATCCTTTACCTGCTGTGAATGAAATTCCTTTCTGACCAGCAGGAGAGCTTAAGTCTTCTGAGGTCCTGCAGTGTTTCAGTGTATCCTAAATTAAGTATTAATGGTAATTGAAGAACCATATTTCACATAACTAAATTAAGGAGAACAGTCAAGTGTGCTTATCTCAGCCTCCCACTATCACTTTAAAAGCCAAACAAATTGAGAACAATATGTACTTAGTTGGAGCAGCTATCCTGTAAGTATGATTTGATAGTATTAAAGCACTCATGGTAATCATATTAAAGGTCCTGAGAATAAACCATATAAAGTTAAAATCTCTCTTCTTCACAGGTATCCATGCTTCATGAACATTTTACAGAAAGCATGAACAATCTGCTCCAGTCACCTTACTTATGGGTGTCTTTTAGCCAAAATGTTCTCATCAGTTTTCTTTCAGAAATAAAAACAATGAAAATTTATTTCCAGACACTTCTGTGGCTTTTTTAATTGCCAGACTAATTTCCTTTCTTAATTGAGTTTTTTTCTCAGCAGCAGTCTGTGGCTGCATTTTATAGGACTGATCTTCCGTAAAGAATTGGGAATTTCTGCTCACAAAACCAGCCACTATTATTAAACCACCAATCCCAAATTACACTTGTCTGTGGTAACTGTGAGGCCTTTTTGGCTGAAGAAACACACTGTTTTTCTGAAGGAATTTCAGCATTGGGTAGGGATTTTTTGGTGAGTGGGGGTATTATTTGTTGGTTGCTTGGTTCTTCCGCTGTTGTCTTTACACTTCACTCTGTCAGTGGTTTACAGGTCAGCCATTCTTTTGGAATTTCTCCATTATAAATTGAATTCTTCCTATAAACTTTTCCAAATCATATTTTGACACTATAGATCCAAAATTCTATGAAATATAAAACTGTAAAAACTTGGATAAAGACTGTAACAATATTCATACTAGTTTTTATATGCATTGTTTCTTCAGAATTCTATGCAAGTGGAAATGCTCAAGCTTTCCACAGAAACTTAGATTAGGCTTGCTATCTGAATTCAGCAACAGCAAAAAGGGCAATTATTTTTTTTTATTATCATCATTTAGACTAAGGGGAAATAAAACGAAATTACCTCTACCTGTGCTGCTGTATATCACTTCAAATGTATTCCTCAAATCCCTTTCCTAGATCTTAGTTTTAGATACATTTTTTTCAATAATATGTTTTAAGATTTCAGTTTCATGAGGTGCCAAACCTAGTTCTAAGATGTCCAAGAAACAAATTAAAACTTGTGCTAGCTTCATGAGGTAAAATACAAATATGATTTCAAGTCCCTGGTTATTCACATCCTAACATTCTAAAGGGTGACTTTATTTAAACAATTTATACTAGTTAAGTTTTGTGCATCACTCTGCAAATAAAATTGCTGTGCTGCTATTACAAAGGCTTTTACATCAGTCTTTTCTTACCCTCTTTCCTCACACTCAATGCTCCATGATTATCCCTGAATGCAACCAGGATGTTTCTGCCTTTCCTTACTAACAGGGGCACATGTAGGTTTACCTTCTTCCAAGTGACTTCATCTCAAACACAGCACCACAGCAGGGCAGCATGAGGTCCTGACACACAAACTCAACAGTCATGTTCTCCAGACCGTTCCCAAGCAGATATTGGGTCTACCAGGGCAGCACACACTCTGAAGGATACTAATGGAAGTGAGAAACAAACTGAACTCTAAGATGAACTCCACAAAACTGCGCTTGTGTGGACACCTCTGGGAGCTGGAGGCCTTAAGCACAACAACCTCTTGGAATTGAGGCAGCACACCAGAGAAATTAAGGGCCTTTGTTACCAATTTGGAGGCAGGGCTAGTGTAGGCTTTTGATACTTCCCAGGCTTGCCACCAAGGTCATGAGCAGCTCATCCATAGCAAGGTATCACACAGTTGCCCAGTATCTTCTGGTATGTAGCTGACCAATGCCTACTCAGCATCTGAGCACCTACCACCACAGGCATACAAGGAACACTATCAGCAAGTGTTACATCTTTCTCACAAAGGCTGAGCATGAATGTTTAGAGGTGTTACAAGCAAAGAACTCTCTGCCACTACTAATTCTGCAGCCCCAACTTTTCAGACATCCTTCTGGCAGTTGGATCAAGCTTCGGGAAACCTCTCACCACTAGTCAAAGATCCATCCTCCACCATCCCTACAGCTTGGGATTGCCTTCAGAAGCCTGCCAAGCCAGGTGTGGTGCAACTGCCAAATTACCGAGGCGCTCAAGTTAGCAGATGGTGTGTATTATGGTTTCTCAAATGCACCTTCCCAAATGGAGGAGCATAGAGGACCTGAAAGAATGGATGACCACATGGGGAAAGAATAACTATATCCAGCATCTAAGACACACAGCTCAGCTATAGCTCAGTCCAAGAGAAACCCACTTGCCATAATCTTTCATACATTCATTAGTGATGTAAATTCTGGAACTACTTAGTTGGCTGTCAAGTCTCCAAGCCTCAAAGAATTGAAAAAGGTGCAATAGAAATCAAGTTACCCATTTCTAAAACAAGTTACAGCAATGCTTCTGTGCATACAACCTTCTCCCCCCAATTTTCAAGCTGCCTTTTTCACCAGGTAAGTCGTGAATATTTCCACAAACATCCCTATTTCACATCTAAGGGTCTTCCACCAGTACTGACCCTTTCGTATTTCCAGGCAATCCTCTCTTCCCTGCCATCCTCCTTACAGAGTCAAACATCACATGGTCCAGGGCTCTGCCACATTTTCAGCATTACACAGATTATCTTGAAACACAGCCAGCTGCACCCACCCAAGCTCTAACTGTCTGGAGCCTACCAGTGTTCTGCCTCTAGCAAGCAGAAGCAGTAAGGGCTCTCTTTCCAGGGAGCCTGCATGTGTCCACATTGCCATCTAGAGGATTGCTGCCACATTCCAGTCCATCTACCAGCAGTGTGTAGGGTACAACAGAACAGGATAAATTCCATCAACAGAAGGGCAGAACTGCACACTAGTAGCAGCATGGTCCATTTTCCATGACAGTTACAGAAACAGGGAAAAAAACACCCAAACCAAGGCCTCATAGACACAGTGAAAGAATGAAAGGGTGCACACAATGCAGCCTGAAAACCCCGGGACACACAATGGTCTTAGGGCATCATTTCGCATTATTATTTAACAGAGAAAACAGCTATTTTTCAGCCCCTCTTGTCCACTTTCTTCTCCATGTTGCACACTCTCATTGCTTTTCTTCCCTCATATTTGATGCACACCTGACACGTGAGACGCATATTTAGAAAGATAAAGCAGCAGAAAGCTAATCTTAACATTATAATAAATAGTAATATTTTTCTCTGGATTTAGCAATCTGTGCCACTATGCTCCAGAATTAGAGAAACTCCAGTACCTAGGAGAAGTGAGTCTTGATGTGTCAGCTAAAGTTAGATCAGGTAGTTGCACTGTGAAGCAAATCATGCTGAAATCAAGCTGCATTCGTGATCTAAAACCACATCTAAACACTGCCATGTTTGAGCAATATGAAATTAATTATAAACAATTCTTTTATGTGGGCAGGGGGTAAAAGGCAGCTGTTGCTCAAAATTTTCTTAAAATGAAAATACAACTTACTGATTAGAGTCATAATAATCCATGCATTTCTTTTTCTTATTATAAGCTGCAACCCTGAAGGGTACAATTTCCAGTGCTCGGAGGCCTGGAGCCATTGTCAACACTTTGGCACCGTGGGTTGGTTCATACAGATCTTTCCCAGTGTCAGGGTGTGGCATCCCTGCTGGATCTCGCCCTACAATGTAGAAGTTAGCTCCTGCAACCATCCGTGATCTGCAGTGCCACTGAACCTAAAACAGAGATAAGGGAAAACAGTTAACAGAAGAAAATGCTCAAAATGTGAAAATGTGCATGTGTTCTATATATTTATCTATATTCCACATTTCCCTAATCAGACACGATTTTTACTATGAAGCCATAACAAAACAAAGAACCAATTATGTGAATCACCATCAAACTTATAGCTAAAACATACTATTCCCCTGTTTTATTTGCACAGTAGGTGCTCAAAAAGTTACTTCAGCACAGTGGAACATCATGGCAAGAAAGATGGAGCTCATCTGTTTCCTGGCTCAGTTCTTCCTGATCTCACCCTCCATCTCTCTCCTTTTATACAAAACAAAAGCAACTGCTTTTGGAATCTTAGTGGAATCTAGCTTTATATTGCTCTAGTTTACTCACAGCAATTTCTCTAAAAAAGCATCCTGACCAACAGATAGCTGACAAACATTGGAAGAAAGACAAGATAGGCTACTTTAACACAGTGTTCATGAGTAATCTAATCAACTTGCCTATACATTCAAAAATTACCCATGCTTAGCATTTTCAACTTGTACATGTAGCAAGGATGTTGTCCAAGGCAGAACTTTAACACTTAGTCTGTATCAATATGAAGACCCAAAGGACATATAAACTAAGTACCTAGTGCACATGAATGCTTGGAATAGGTTTTCAGAATATGAAGACTGACTATTTATACCATAAGCTTCCAAGATGAGAACTGATAAAGCAACTCCAGCTTTGGTAACTATTTAGTCATATTTCCACAATCACTTTGGTATTATTTGATGCTAACACTTCTATATGAAGTGGGGAGGAACCAATGTCCGATTCAGAAACTTAAGTCTTATTCAATTTTTGCTTGGATACATCAACTCACTTGCACATAATATTTGAAGTATTGTAAATACAGAGAAACAATTTTCCCATATTACTTGGATGCATGTTTCAAAATGAGTGGTTTCATAACTAACAACTTGGGGTTTACCTTTTTTTTCTTATAGTTGAGTTACTACTGAAGGTAAAAAAATATATACTTCAAAGGAAATTCTACACATGGACTATTTAATCATCAGCACCTTACAATCAAAGAAACACTTTTAAATTATTTAGAAATGCATCTCTTTTACTAATTACGGTGAGAGGATTTTTTTCTCATCAAGACTGTTCAAAGTATTTATTAGATAAAACTGTTAGAGATGCTGTACTTATGACAGTTTTTAGACTTACCATGTCACAGAATGTTGTTGGATTTTCTTAATTAATTTCTGTATGTAATATTTTCAATACCAAACTTAACCGTATAGTACAGGAAAAGCAGAATAACTATTACATTATTTTAGGAAACAAAGACTGGAAACATTCAGAAGATGTCAATATGCTTTCATACTAGGAAGTATTCCCCTAAAAGAAATGTCACACCATCTATATGATTTAGTATCTGCCAGAGAATACTCAGAGAAGAGTTTTAAAAACCAGCAAGTATATAACAGTGGTTTCTTATGTATGCAGCCCTACCTTCACACACAACTCAAGGGCCTATCCAGTAACTACATAATGTAAAACAACTTCACAAGTTGAACAATACTAAATATCTGTCAAAACATCTGGCAAGCACTAAAGCAGCTCTCTGGGCAACCTGTTCCAGTGCTCGATCACTTGCACAGTAAAGAACTTCATCCTCATGTTCAGGTGGAACTCCTGTGGGTCAGTTTCTGCCTGTTGCCTCTTGTCCTATTGCTTGGCACCACCAAGAAGAGCCTGGCTCCATCCTCCTGACACTCTCCCTTCAGACACTTGTAGGCATTGATGAGGTCCCCTCTCAGTCATCTCTTCTTGAGGTTGAACAGGCCCAGCTCCCTCAGCCTTTCCTCACAAGAGATGCTCCAGTCCCCTCATCATCTTTGTTGCCCTCCACTGGACCTGCTCCAGGAGCACCATGTCTCTCTTGTACTGAGGAGCCCAGAACTGGACACAACACTCCAGATGAGGCTTCACTAGGGCTGAGCAGAGGGGCGGGATCACCTCCCTCAACCTGCTGGCAACACTCTTCCTAATGCACCCCGGGATACCACCGGCCTTCTTGGCCACAAGAGCACACTGCTCTTGTCCCATTTCTATACATCCATACCACTTCAGAATATATTTACTTTCCTAAGCAGGTAAATTTATTGCATTTTGACAGAGTTTTCCCTCACAGAACTGTTTCTTTTCTTCCAAAGCACTTATCGGGAATGTTAAAAAATAAAAAACCAAAAATGCTAAATTGATGCTTCTGAAACATGTCCATTAAGATCTTTACAGACTGGAAAGTCACATCCACCCTGCAGATAAGCATATTAACAGCTCCTTGTTGCTTTGTAAAGCACTTGCACTACAGAAACAAATCTAGTACCAATGTCTTTTAAATGACCTATGGAAAATTATTAAATAAAGAATCTCTTTTATAACTTGAACAAACATTACTGTCAGAATGTATTCTGAAGTCACTGGAAATATCATGTAAGTTAAGAAAAAACTTCTGTTCAGAATAAGGATTGTGGATTTTGTTCCTTCTCATAAATACAGGAATGAAGTAGAAAATCTCTGTTAATTCTCGGAAAAGGTCTGTGGGGAACTGCACAAGATTCCCCACAGTAACTCGCTCACATGCCTCAACTAGAGGCTGCAGTTTTTTCTCCGAATGGAAAGGCAGTGCAAGGTCTGTTTCACCAGTCAACTGGCCAGCAGAAAATAAGTGACAACTGTCTAACTTAATTTCACTAAGTAAGATCTCCTATCTACCAAAAAGCTACCACAGAGTTAACCTCTGAGCCTGGTCAAAACTTGAACTTCTGTGACTCAAGGTGGAGCAGAGGACAGAGGAAAAAAAAAAAAAAAAGAGAGAGAATAAGATGGAGAATCAATATCCCCTAGAGGAATTGACCTCAAATGAGAACATTTATTCTTTCTGCTGTTTCCCACAAACCTCTAGGGATTCCAGTCCAAGACCTGGCTCCTAAATAAAGTGTTGTCAAGGAGTTATTTCATACAAAAGCCTTGAAACAATTCTCCCTGAATTAAGTTTGCCAAAAAATAAACAAAGACTGGTTTTTGTTTAATTTGTGTGTAGCCCTCCAACACACCAACTTTTTGCTTAACAACTTAAGTACCTTAGCACTGAGGACAACCATTTGTTAAGTTAACAGATCTTATAAATCCTTCTGAAAAAGACTGTAAAAAAGGAGGAAGGATTAATTTATTATTATACCCTTATAACTGTAAACCTAATATTTTCTCCCACCATTTTCAGCAAAATCCTCCAATAAAGAAGTTTTTTCATAAAAGAATGTTTTGGTTGATGACAGAAAGAGACTTGGCAATCTGGTTTCCCAAGGAAAATGAGTCTCCTTTCTCTCCAGCAAAAAAAACCCACAAGACACAAACATCACACACAGCACGAATACTTAAGTGCACTGTCAAAAGGGTTTGGTTTTATTTTCAACTCTCGATTTATTTACCTCAGTTGGTCCAGCGTACATCATGGGAGAAGGGAATATAGCTACCACTGTTGTTTCTGGATTCAGGATTCCCTCCTCCAGGACTGCAGCATGTTGCTTCATGCGCCACATCAGAGGAACATCATCCTCCTTTGTCCAGCCTCCAAGAGGATGCAAGAGCAAAACTGGGCGCCGGTAGCCACGTTCCAAAAGTTGCTTGTGGGTATCCTGCATTAAAAGAGCATGGCCATTGTGCACCGGGTTGCGTAACTGGAATGCAAAGACAGCATCTATGGAGAAAAAACAAGACAAAAGATATAAGAAAAGCAAGTTATTTTATTAGGAGTTGCACAACCACAGAAAAATATTCAGTACAATCTTTCCTCTGAATTTTACTAAACAAATATAATAGCAATAGTCACGAGTCATTGAAACAATGCTAGCCTCAGTGGCAGCAGCAGACATTTGGGTAAGCCTCTGCAGGAAGAAACAAAACAAAAAAAATGTACTTACCGGCATTCATTTCCTTGAATTTCTGCCTTAGTTCAGCTGGAGTGAGACGATATTGATCTAGTCCATCATTCCAATAAATACGGTCAAGGACCTGCAGATCTCCACCTACAAGCCAGTTCCCTTGCTCCATAACCATCTAAGAAAAGAAAGGAAATTCCTTGTTAGGATTAATTGTCAGCTTCTCATGAGCATCTACAACATTGCAATGGGAACACATCTTTACCAAAGAAGTGTTCCAGGTTAATTTTATTTGACAGTTGCAAGTCAAGCGTCAACATTAAAAAAAAATTTTAAAAAATCACAGTAACATAGTCCAGACACGTAGGAGAAATGCACAAATCCTCAGCAGGCATATGCCTTTCTTTCAAAATTAAAGATTTTTTTAATATGTAGAAATGCAAGTAGCCAGTATTCTTAACCAACATCATTACATTACAAAGACAGTGTTTGGAAAGCCTTACATATTACAATTTATTTAGTTACAATTTTTTCTTATTTAATTACAAGATATTAATACAATGAAGTTGGCACACTTTATGATCAAAGCAAATACAGCTGCAGTATCACCCTGTAATTCACAAGATTCTGGTCAGCAATTAAGTAACAAGTAAACAGTTCTGATTAACTACTCATCCACTTTAACTGGAATAAAATCAGAATCTTGGAAGTAATATGGCTTTTGGATTTGTTTCATGGTAGCACTTTACGGAAGCAACATATGTTGTACACTCACTACAATTCTTTTTATATCTTTAAATATCACCTCACCCTTTATCAAAAACTAATTATGGCAAGCTGCTTAACATATTCTAGCAGTGGCCTCAGAAAATTTCTGAGGATGCATTTGCTTTTGAAGATTGAACCACAAAAAACTTTCAAGTTTCATATACACTCCTGATTAATTTTTTAGCCTTATGTAATTTAAAGATGACAACAAATGTTCATATAGCAGAAGACACTACATACTACATCCAGAAAAAATTAAGAGTGGATTTTTCAATTTATTTCTGTTTGAGATAATGGACCTGCTGGAATTAAATGCTGCTACAGTAATCATTCCCTTCCCAAAGAAAATGCCAGATTTTGACATCTCACCAAGGTGGAGGGAAGGTGTAATAATGATATGAAGATGAGAAATATCTGCATTACTGAAACTCTCAGGTATCCAAATATTTCTGATTAATTAAAAAGAGACACCAAATTTTTGTACTGTCATGATACTACTATAGACCCCAGTACAGACATAAGAACACAGTTCCTCATCTTCTACATTAGTTTCAGGCATGACATTATTGCATTATAAGAATATATTCCAATTTTGACTGCATGAGATTTTCTTAGAATTTCTTAAATTTGTGTTAGGTTTTTAACAAAAAGGTACTTATGTTCATCATCACAGAACACACCAAGGGCTTTGAAAATCTTCTGTTAGTCATATAGATACTTTCAGAATATATCAAAGGCTTTCCTTTTTCAAGAGCAAGGTCATAATTTGAGGCTTGATTTCTTTTTATCTAATTTTAAGACATACGTGTAAACAAAAAGATACTACAGAGAAAAATGGGGAAAGAAACATATTTTGGCTCTGCAGAGCTAAGATGCAACATTTACATCAGCTTGCATAACCAAACACAGCATTGTGATAAGTATGTTACAATTAGAACATTTCAGTGTGACATACACATAAGGCCAAGATAAAAAAACATAACGAACACAACGGAGGGGAAATTACTCCCCAGAGAGTTAAATGATGAACTCTCCAGGAACAGGGCCTGTTTCAAAAACATCTACACCAGGCAGGTCTCACGTGTTCCCCATGAAGGCAGAATAGAAGTTTTCTATTCTTCACAATGCATATATCCGCTGATTAAGGAGCTTTGATGATGCATCTGGCTGCACAAAGGGATGTGTTTCCTAGGCACACTGGAGGGCAAAGTTCCCTCTTCTGTAGCACAGATTCTACAGTGCATTCTAAATTCATTTCATCTGTACATATTGACATTAGATTTTCACACTAAGTGCAGACTATTCAACAGCTGCATAGAAAAAAAACCAAGACCTTTGTTTCTGCTAAAATATTTTAATTAATTTTCAAAGTACTTTTGTTGTCAAAGTACATCAGTCACAGACACGAGCTTCACTTAAATTTGCAGCTCCACAACAGTACAGCTCACAGGAGCAGATTTTCAACTTTTAAACACGCACCTTGATATAGGGATGTTCCTTGCATGTCGTTCCCCATTGCCTAGCACAGCGTTCCTCTTTCCTGTGCTCGTAGAATTCGGGATTACGGAGAATGGCAACACGGCGACCTTCGTACACCAGCGCAATTGCTGTACACCCGTCGAGTCTTTCTTTGTCTTCTTGAGTAGCCGTTAGCACTATAGGCACTGACAGGTTAATAACTCCCCCTGCAGAGGCAAAAAAAAAAGCTCTTATCGTTAGTAATGGTCATCAATGATATTATGAAAATCTACCTAATCTAACAAGCTAATTTTAAGGCTGTAAGTATACCACACAACAGGTAGTTCAAGCACCTATTTTAACAAGGGTTAAAAGCAATGTTTAGAATGAACTCTTGTGTAAGATACATGTGCTATAAAATCGAGCAAACACTGAGGTTTGAGAAAGGACAAACACAGTACTGAAAACAGCAAGTACTTATAGCTGCACACAAGTATTTAGACTGTAAGGATACTACTTTTTGGGAATCTCAAATTAATACCTTGCTCAAGAATCTATATAGAAGGTAGAAATACATAAATAACATTTTTAACATTTTTAATCATCTAAAATATTAGGCAAGATTGCTACTGGAGTGGATAATTAGTAAAAACAAAATAGCATACTCAGTAGTCATACTTTTGGTCCATAAGAAAAATTCAATGCGATAGAAGCAGACAAATGTACCAAGTAGTTGGCATACATAATTCAACTATTTCAAAAGGTGACTTTTGTTGCTTACTTAAAACCATATTCAGATTCAAGCACACACACCTCAAAAAAAAACCTTTTGACTTAGGCAAATATTTTGCATAGTTTGTCCAGCTGAAAGCTTACCAGCTCCTTTACTTCTAAAACTAAGCCAGTGTATCTGAATTTCAAGGTTATGTGTCATCCTCATTTTTAAGCATCTACTTCACTACCAGATGCTGGAAGTCTTATTTTTCTTGACTACAAAAGTGATATTTGAGAAACTCAGTGGAGTAAATATTGTAAGTCTCGTATGAAGGCTTGCACTCTAATGAGCATACACTTCTTGAATGAGTGCAAAACTTTTGGGTGGCCTCCAGGAGAAAAGTCATGAATCCCTTAAAGGTAACAGAGGTTTTGCTGTTTGCCAAGACTCTAAATAAGGCTAATTTCACTATTATTTAAACAATGCGTATTTTACAGGGAAATTAAATTTGTTATGAAATTTAAAATTACAAAGCTGGATGAAAAGTTAAGGACAAAAATAGATCCCCCTTCCTTCATAATGCATAATGCATAATGCATGCTCTGCTCCTCCTAAATTAAGTCTTGTTGCTCAGAGTGATTTTTCAAAGCAACTAGGTCATAAAAAACTGAGTTTGGCAACTGTCACAGAGAAAGTGGTTTGACACCCCAAAATCGATAATTAAAAAAAGCCTTTCGCTTTGCAAACAAGTAAATAAATATTTCAAACTAGGAAGAGATATCAAACCTGTTGATTATTAAATTTCTGCCCGTGACCAGTAACAAACACATAATACCTCTTACATTTTGCTTCGGCCACTGTACAAATAAGAAACTGAGGCAAGGTAATGAAGGGAGTTTAAGTCACAGACGAGCACAGGTTCAGGATGACGCTTTTTTCACGTAACTTAAGATTTAAAGGGTTGTTTCCCCTGGATGGATGTACAGAAGGCAAATGGAATAAAACCAAAACTAGCAGTCCAAAAGGATACTGCAAACTTTAGATCCAAAATAACAGGATGGCATTATACCGCTCAGAATAGTACAGAGAGACTTACAGAAAAAGGCATTAGAAAATATAGGAGGGACAACAGACATCTATATCATAGAACTGAAAGACAAGTGACTTTTTTTTCTGCTATTTGGTCTCTAGCAAGAGAAGACTAATGCAAAAGGAAGCATGGAGACAGGAAGAAGGTTGGAGTAAAACAGAGCCTTCAAAGAGGAATAAATGCAAAGTGACAGAGGATCACAATCAAATTCCAAAACCTGAGAATGTTATCACTTATTCACTACCTTAACTAATGCTTGTTCTTAGCCAACTGGTAATGCAAAATAAAATATATTCATTTAAATCATCACAGGATAATTACTAAGTCACGGTAATTTAATTATTTGTGACAATTGTTCATATTCAAGCCACATCGTCAAATTCTGATTTCATACTTGCAACAGCTCCAGCATTCAAATCAGTTTGTTGTCCTCTCTGTCTTTACTAATACAGAACAAATCTTTTGGTACAGAGAGCTAAACAGCAACTAAAATGCAATTCTAAGTTCAAAAATCAATTTCTTCAAAACAAATTAGAAATGTGGATTTCAGAATTAAAAGATTTTCATAAATGAAATCATTTGAAAAAGTAGAATTTGTAAAGCCAAAAAGACAAAACATTCAAATTCTAACACAATGGTAGCTATACAAAGAATAAAGCCATCAAGTTTAAAACTGATTATTATCATATTCTATGCTCTTACCCCTGATCCCGGTTTGTGCACAAGCCTGAAATTGTGTTACCACACCACCACTAAGAAGCAAAGCATGAACAATATTTTAGAGGTAGGATTAGTCTGCTTGATTCTACAAATGGTGTGTTTCACCTTACCATCAAGGAGACAGTCAAAGTGAAGGCACTGTAGGTATTCTCTCTCTCTCATAAAGCCATTCAGGGGTGTTGCCCAACCTTCTGCTAGCACTTGCACCCACTGCATATCCACCTTGTAAAGAAATGGAGAAACAGACTTAGAGCAGGTAAAAGTTATTGCTTAATTACTGACAGGTAATACTCATAATCATGTATAAATCATAACAGATCATTATTTAATCCTAAAATGCAGGATAGTATAAATGCAAGATTTCTCAGTATTATAGTTTTTAATCACAAGTAATTCAAAGTTTCTACAATTAAGGAAGAAAGAACAATTTGCTCCTCACTGTTCACATTTTTGGCTATTTCCAGTCTTACACTGGATCAAATTTCCATTGGTTAAAAAACAAACTAACAAACACACAACAACAAACTTTATCTGTAAATGTTTAATAAAATTCATCTTCACAAAATTAGAGAGTCCCACTTGCCTTTATTTTTTTAACAAAGATAACTAAAAGGCTAAAAAAAAGAAACAAAGAAAAATAAAAACATCACATACAATTACCACAAAAATATCAGAATTATGGGTCTGAACATTAAGACATCTAATCTTAAAACAAATTAGAAAGAAATTTCTTTTTACATAAACTAGTGGTACAATCCAGAAGCAAAATTATCTCTGGAGTATTACTTCATCTAGTTTAAGAGATATCAGCTTACAGAGAGTTTCCTTCCTTAGCACTTAAAGAGTCACACTACGACTTAGTGTGTGGCCTCTATTATTTCTGCATGTGCGCTACTAAGACTTGGTCAGGGCTTTGACAAGGACAGACTTTGCTTGTGCAAGTCTCTTTTGTGAAGAGCATGACTAATTTTATTACAACTTTTAATTTATGCTGAGGCAAGTGCAAAACACAGTTTCTTCCCAAGCTTAGGTTATATACTTGCTTGATATTTAACAAGACACTGGTTGGGGGTGGAGGGAGAAATTATTTGTTTCTCTAGATAGGGAGTAATTCAGAATGGGACACTACAGAAATTTAATAATGGTGACCTTAAGTATTTATTGCTCATCAGAGCAATGAATAGTTTTACAGACACATATATGAAAAGGATCTAGTAAAATTCAGTGAAAGGAAGCATTTGTAGTAGTAGAAGACTAAGCAAATTTTAAAACTATTTACTTCAGTGCTTAGTATGTCATCTCAATCCTTCAAAGTCTAATCACTGCAGATGCTCAGCTCTGAGCTTAGTCACCTCCTAGAACAAATGTTTAGCTTTAAGTTCTAGTAATACTGTCAAAAAGCCAACGTAAAAACTCATGTATTGTATCTGTGTTAAGGCTTAGTTCTTCAGAAAAAGGAATGAGGTAGAACAGAAACACAGCCCGAAGCAGCTTCAGCTAATTTATCCAAATTGAAAAATAATGCATTAACCAAAATAAGAACAGGGTTGATCAAGCTGATACATGCTTTTCCACACTCTCTGTGCTGGAAACCAGAAAAGTAGCATGAACACGTTCTAATCAGAAAAAAGCAATAAAATAGATCCAATCATCTCTCTATAGACTTGAGTTTGCAATTGTTTGAGCTCAGTATATATATAAAAGGTTACTGTTGTTCATCTGAAGATTATCAACAAGAAGAATCAAGAAGCAGTAACTGATTTCCTTCTTATTTCTAGGCAATTACAATTCAAAATAAAATGGTTTGTGTAAGTAAACTGAAAAAAAAAAAGCAATCCTTCTAGAAAGAACTACTCATACAAGATATGCCAGGCATAGTTTGGTCCATGGATGAGTGGGGGTGTGGCAGAAAGTCACTCTGAATGTAATCTCCAAGGGTGGGATAAACTAAGTAACATTATACCAGATATTATTCATGAAATTATGCTTTCTCTCAATAAGAGGAAAAAGGTATATCAAGATATCTTCTGTAAACAGCACAGGTATTTCAACTATATCTACTTACACTAACCAGCAGATTAGACTGTCTTTCAACTTTGGCAATAAGACAACTGAACACACAATACCTTATTTATTTCCAAGGTTAACAGAGACTCAGCATCTGTTTTGGCCAACTGTAGCTTGTTTTCTGGCACGTAAAGCTCTTTCACCTCATAAGAGGCATCCACTGGTACAATGTCCTGTACAAAAGGAATAAACAAAACTTAACATTTGCTCAGAATGTTTCTTGGACAATGAACACATGACCAAGAAGTAAAATTCTAATGATGCACTACACAGTAGCAAGAGTTTATACATTATGCAATTTTTACTCATTTAAAAGTCAGCACTGTTCCAAGATTATGATACATAACTAGTTACTCAAGCCAGATTGGCTAAAGTGAAACATTCTGACGAGATTTATTTCTAAACCTTAAGTAAGCAGTATAACATTTACCTAGTAAATATTTAACTATTGGATTGAGCGCCATTTTTATGACTTATTAATGCCTACATTATCTACAAGAGAAAGCCCCTTCTCAACAGAAAATTATTAATACAGAAGTACAAATTAAATGTATTTCCTACAGCTAATGATAACATCATTATCCTAATCTATATACTAATACTTAGAATATTTAAGTGTGAGGCTATCTGTGCATAGATATGCAATGAACTGAAATCTAGCTTTATGACCAGAATATCAATTTTTTATTAAAAAAATCAGTTTTCCTCCATGTGTATTAAACAAGACATTCTCGCTCCACAGTGCTCATGACTCAAGATCTTACGCTTCTCATAAGATATGAACACAAGGATAAAAAAAATAATTAAAAAAAAGGACAAGGCCATCACAATAAAACTGTAAAGAGTCTCCTCCCAACAACAGATGCTGTACTAAGTCAAAACTCAGTCAAGTGTTCCACTGACGTTCAGTAGCAAAAAATGAGTGAAAAGAGGCTCATGGTTCTTTTTAAAACACATTTTTCAGTGTTTTGGAAACCTTTGTAAAGTAATGTGGAGTTTTTTGAGAAAAAAACCTCACCCTTACAGCAGAGTATATACCAACCCCTAAAAACACACAGTTAGCTCGTGAATTTATCATATTTATCAGACATCAGGCACTACCTCCATGGAACGTAAAACAAAGGGAGTGGGATGATGAAAGCAAGTGGGAGATAAAATGACTGCAGGAGTAAAAAGATGTGGTGAGTCTCACTGGCTGTTAAATAATTCATATCTCCAAAGACAAATAAAAGGAACACGAATTAAACCAGCATTTAGAAAAAGTGTTTTATAAGGAAAAGCTCAGTCCATTACATATCGGACATAATTTTGGAGGCAGATTTTGTTAGACAGTAATTAGACAGACTCCTGCCATAGCAGTAAGCCCAGAATCAAATGAAGGTGTTGCCTCCTGTAAGGAACAGTATAATGAACAAGTACACATTATGCTGCTTCACAGAAGATTTCCCTCTGGAACCTATTTCATTACCATGCTAGAATGTCCTAATTTTACAAAACATCAATAGCTTAAAATAAATGTGCCTATTAAAAAGATCTCTTCAGATATTATCATGGGTTTAGTGCCCCACTAATGGGCAAAACAAAGGTTTCACAATGCAGTTTCTGTCAACAACCTACTTCATTATACATACGTAAACAGCTTGAAGACAGTTCTAGCGACACTGTGTCTGACATTTAGAAAACTTCTAGGATTAGTAAACCTAGACTCCCTTGCACACATAAAAGTGGTATTTACAACAACAACTTAGATTTAAAAAAATCCAACAAAACCAGCAGCAAAAGGAATCCACATGTCTTCAACTGCATGAATTTTAGGAAAATGCTAGGCTAGCAAGCCATCTAGCGACCATTTTAAGGCAGCAATTTTACTCAAAGCTTAATTCTACCAAAGGACAAGTTACACAATATTTCTAAATTATTTCTCAATGCATTCACATAAATGATGGCACAATAATAGGCATTACAGAAGCACAGAATATGCTGAGTTGGAAGAGACCTACAAGGATCATCAAGCCCAACTCCTGGCCCTGCACAAGACCATCCCCAAGAATCACACCATGTGTCTGAAAACATCATCCAGACGCTTTCTTGAACTCTGGCAGGCCTGGTGCTGTGACCACTTCCCTGGGGAGCCTGTTCCAGTGCCCAACTGCCCTCTGGGTGAAGAACCTCTTTCTGATATCCAGCCTAAACCTCTCCTGACACAACTTCAGGCCACTCCCTCAGGTCCTGTCACTGGTCATCACAGAGATCAGTGCCTGCCCCTTCTCTTCCCCTCACAAGAAGTTGTGACTGCCTCAGTCTCCTCTTCTCCAGGCTGAACAGAACAAGTGACCTCAGCCACTCCTCACACAGCTTCTCCTCAAGGCCCTTCACCATCTTCGCTGCCCTCCATTGGACACTCACTAACAGCTTAATATTTTTCCTATATTGCAGTGCCCAAAACTGCACACAATATTCAAGGTGAGGCCACATCAGTGCAGAGCAGAGCAGGACAATCCCCTCCCTCAACTGGTTGGCAATGCTTTGCCTGATGCCCCCCAGGACACGGCTGGCCCTCCCGTCTGCCAGGGCACTGCTGACTCAGATTCAACTTGCCATCGACCAGGACCCCCAGGTCCCTTTCCACAACACTGCTTTCCAGCATCTCGTCCCCCAGTCTGTACAAACATCCAGAGTTGTCCCATCCCAGGTGCAGAATCCAGCACTTCCCCTTATTGAACTTCATAGGATTGGTGATTGCCCAGTGCTCCAATTTGTCGAGGTCTCTCTGCAGGGCCTCCCTGTCTTTGAGGGACTCAACAGCTCCTCCCACTTTTGTGTCATCTGCAAACTTGCTTAGTATCCCTTCTAGTCCTGCATCCAAGTCATTTATGAAGATGTTGAAGAGCACAGGGCCTAAGATGGAGCCCTGTGGAACCCCACTAGTGACAGGTCACTAGTCTGATGTTACCCCACTCACTGTGGGGTAACACTTTTACCCTCTGTGCTCAACCCCTGAGCCAATTGTTCACCCACCACAAGATGTGTTTATCCAGCTGTGTGCTGGACAGTTTGTCCAGAAGGATCCTGTGAGAGACAGGATAAAAAGCTTTACTGAAATCAAAAAAAGATTACATTGACTGCCTTCCCTTGATCAGCTAGGTGAGTTACTTTGTCACTGAAGGAAATCACGTTTGATGAGCAGGACTTTCCTCTCATGAAGCTGTGCTGGCTGTGATCAATGACTGCGCTGTCTTTCAGGTGTTTTTAAATGCCACCTCACACTGTGTTGGTAGTTTCTTTGCTGATGCCGATTGCTTCTGGAGGTCATCTAGTCCAGCCTCCTCCTCAAAACTGGTCCCAGCACAGATGGTTGCTCAGGAACTTGATCAATCGCATATTTAGCATCTCCAAGGACAGAGCACCCAAAAACACTCAGAGCAACTTATTATAATAATTGATCTTCAAAGTGGAAGACTTGTTTCCCATGTCTAGTTTGAATTTCCTATGTTTCATTTCATGTTTTTTGACCCTCATCCTACCCTCTGAGAAAAGTCTTCATCAGTTTTCTCTATACCCTCCTATCTGGATGACAGAAACAGCAACAAGAATTCCTTTAAGCCTTCTCTTCTCCAGGCTAAACAAGTCCACTTCCCCTCAGCCTCTCCTTCTGCAGTGACGTACTACAGCCTGTCCATCTTGGTGACCTTCCACTCGATTCACAGAAGGACATCAATGTCTGTCTTCTACTGGGTGAGGGAGAAGGGCACAAACCTGATCATGGTATCCAGGCAAGGTCTCACAAGTGTCACATAAAATAGCATCTCTTGAGCAATTGGCTATGCTCTTGCTATTACAGCAGAGTATGCAGGCAGTCTTTTTGGCAGCACGGGCACATGTTTTCATAATGGTGACAAATGGCTTTATAATGCCAAACAATTTATTTCATAGAATCATAGAATCACTGAATGGTTTGGGTGGGAAGGGACCTTGAAGATCATCTCTTTCCAATCCCCCTGCCATGGGCAGGGACACCTCTCACTAGACCAAGCTGCTCAAAGCCCCATCCAACCCGACTTTCACACTTCCAGGGATGGGGCATCCACAGCTGCTCTGGGAAACCTGTTCCTGTGTCTCACCACCCTGAGAATAAAGAATTTCTTCCTTAAATCTAATCTAAACTCCCTTCTGTCAGTTTAAAGCCATTACCCCTTGTCCTATCCCTAAATGCCATTATAAAAAGTCCCTCTTCGGCCTTCTTGTAGGTACTGGAAGGTGCTATGAGGTCTCCCTGGACCCTTCTCCAGGCTGAACAACCCCAATTCTGTCAGCCTGTGCTCATAGGAGAGGTGCTTCACCCCTCTAGTCATCTTGGTGTCCCCCTCCTCTGGACTTACTCCAGCAGGTCCACATCTTTCATGCTGGGGGCTCCAGATCTGGACAGAGTACTCCAGGCACAGTCTCACAAGACAGGGAGAATCACTTCCCTCGACCTGTTGCTAACGCTTCTTTTGATGCAGCCCAGGATACAGCTGGCCTTCCGGGCTGCAAGCACACATTGCTGAGACATGCTGAGCTTCTCATCCACCAACATCCCTGAGTCCTTCTCCCCAGGGCTGCTCTCAACATTTCCAGGTGTCTTCCCCTTACTGCCATTATTGTTTGAACTAATACACCAACAGACCCTACCTATACTTTTAGCAGACTTCTTCCCAAATTTTTTCACTGTTATTGAAACAAAACAAACATCCCAAATTATTTTTAATGCTGCTGGCCTATGGTCTTTTGCCTTACTAATCACAATGGATTACCAAACAAGAACACAGACACGGCTCATTCAAACTACAGGAAATCTACAGAAATTATATTCTCGAGATGTCATGGCATTAATATGGTCTAAGAACAAGACATGCCTGTTTAGCCTTGCCTTGATTTCATTGTCTCTCACTGAACTAAGTAACCACTAAGATATCTTGCCATTCATGACACTTGTTGTCTTCAAAGAAAGGGAAAAAAAGTGCTAAAATGTGCCTTAAGGAAAGCTGACTGGGCTAGGAGCCAGCATTCAGCACTGTGTACCAATACAAGACTTTAGGGATCACTGTCTTGGCACATGTAACATTGGTTTTTACAACTATGAAACATACTGAATTGTTCTCCAGAGCTGGAGACGCAGGGCCCCCCACAGTCAGGAACTGCCGCCTCCCATAGTTAGGACTCCTACACGGCTCAAAACATTCATATGAGCAGTAGGATAAAAATCTAGAATTCTCCTGTGGTTTTCTGCCCTCTCTATTTTCTGAGTAATCTTGAGCAAGCAGTCATCTATGAAGAGTTTTCTTGAAAATTTCA
Source organism: Lepidothrix coronata (assembly GCF_001604755.1). Classification (NCBI taxonomy): domain Eukaryota; kingdom Metazoa; phylum Chordata; class Aves; order Passeriformes; family Pipridae; genus Lepidothrix; species Lepidothrix coronata. The sequence goes on from NW_016690395.1 coordinate 1,023,167, forward strand.
ATACAAGAGACTAAATTTCTCCAGAGTTGTACCGGCACAGCGATGAGGTCTTTTGATGAGTGCTGGCTACATGATGAGGTCTTTTGATTGTATCAAGTTCAATACCTGGTGGAGCTTTACTCAAGCTACTGTCTATACCCTAGTTTTCCAGAATATCTATCTCACAAAAAAAAAAACCAAAAAGCATGAATAATTGTCTGTAAGAGTATCTCAATTAAAATAGTTATCTGAAATTTCATCCCACTACCCACTGACTATAGACAAAAATGTAAGGAGACATATTTCTTCTACATGAGGATTAGCAAATTCTGGGTGTATTGTTTCAAGAGGATAAAGCCATCTCATGGTTGCCTTCACTTTTAGGCTTGGGTTCGGGGGTTTTTTGTCTGTTTTGTTTTCTGTGGTAGGTTTGTTCAGAGTGGGGTTGAGTAGTGAGCTGAATCCACTTATCAGACAATAGCAGATGGCCCAGAGACTTCAAAAGGAATGGTGTAGACTGCAGGCATGAACAAGGAAGGAGACCTACCTTTTCAGAAGCTTTGAAACATAAACTCAACTCAGCCATGTCAAGAAGATCAGCTTCCTGAACTGTTCATTACACAATTGCAGGACCACTTTTACTAGTGCAAGAAAAACAGTGGAAACAAGGGAAACCAGACAAAAGCACAGCATCCTCTATTTAAGTCAGCTCAAATTACTGTGTAAATGCATCCCTGCCTCTTCATACCTACAGTATACATTAATTTCTACGCTATAGAGACAAAGTAAAAAATTTCAGACTCTTTAAAATTGGTTGCTAGCATTTGTAAATCAGCATTCATTGTTGGTTCTGTAACAACTGAGACAGCCTTCTCTCCCTTCCATTTATTAGTTATGACAACTAATATAAACTAATTTTCCACTTGTCCAAACCTTTTTTCACTTACACATCAATGTTGTTGTGATGTTTACATTTAAAAAATAAACAAGCAATAGGATAAGTTTAAAAGCTGGAATTGAAAGATGTATAAGCCTTCAACTCTCAAATACTGCCTTTGCTTGTCCCAGCAGGTACATTCAGATTGAAGGCACAAATACTTCAAAAAAAGTTACTAAGATGTGTCTCCATTTCTGCTCACCCTCTCTTGAAGAAGTTCCACAACTTGTTGTATACAATCATTCACATCACAGGAATCAGTTTTCAGCACAAGCTCTGGGGCTTCCGGTTTTTCATACTCTGAGTCAATCCCAGTAAAACCTAGAGAACATAAAAAAAAAAATCTTAGGTGACTTCTTCCAGAAGATGAGTCCATTTTAACACTGTTCACAGACAGGTTTTTAGATATAAACCAACACAACAGCCCCAGAGCACAGAGTTTTAGCTTTCTTAATATAGGATTTCTTAAGGAAATCAACAAGTTTTTTCTTTATCAGACTATCTGTTAATCCTACTATCTGACTGCATCAATTGCTGCAGTACCCCAAGTAATAAAGAAAGGCTGGTATCTTCCAAAAAACCATATACTATAGAAGGATCTGATTACTGGAGGAGTGGGAATAGGAGGCAAAGAAAGTGTCCCATTACCATTGCCAGAGAAAAAGAAGATAACAGTTGCTGACATTCCTTGGGAACTGGCAAGTTCATTGAACTTTCATCCTTCGAATATCAGAGAGGTCATAAGATACTGCTAGATGCACTCATAGCTTACTCAGGCACTGTATACTTCACTAACACTTCTACAGTTAACACAGTTCCATTATGAGGCTTGTAAAATTAACAAAATATTAAGGACTTTATACAGCACAAATAAGGATTCTGTACAGAGCTGTATCTCTGTATCATGCAAGCTCAAGCCATCTTTGCTTTGATTCTGAACAAACCTTAGTTCAGCCTTATTTATTTCTGGCCTTCACATGATATTCTGGAGTACTAGCAGCCACTACTTCTGAAGAATCAAGCAACCACTCATTTAGAATGTTTTAGATTTCCTGAAGTTTATATCACTTTCGATTAACAGTATCATCATTACAGCATCTGCAAATTCCACCCCGAAAGCAATCACTTTAAAAACTGTTTTGCTACTAAATACGGGTTAAAAGAGCTATCATCAATCTCTGCAAACTAAATGTAACACAGAGCAAAGAAGCACTTGAAATAATACTTGCAATGAATGATTGCATAGCTAAGCTTCTTTTTATTGCAGGTTATACTTAAGTCTTGACCCGAGGCTGGGGATATGAAATCATTTTCATGGGCACTGGAATAAAACATTAATTTCAAAGTAAAAGTTTGCCTCTTCAGAAGAGTTCTTAACAGTCTTTACAGGGAGACAGCGATCATGCCTTACTTCTTAGAAGAAACTAGCAATTCTTTATAGACTTCAGAGAGAATCAGGCTCTTTTTTAAGCAGTCAATGGACACACAGAGGAGACATTAATTCTCAGTCATAAGAGGTTACAACAGAAACTATCATTTGCTCAAGGTTTTTCAGTGTGAGGCCAGATACTTTTGCCCTTTTACTGTCCTACATATTTAAATAGTCAGTTCCATGAGTTAGAAATCGATCCCAATTTTATTCTCAGTGCTGTCCCAAGTCCATGCTGTTTTTAAGAGTGGTACAGTCACAGACTTGAGCACATCCACTTATGTGGAGTCAAATTACACCAATGTTTCACTTATGTAGAAAGGACATGACTACATTTAGATTCACCTTTAATTTCTCCAGCCCTGGCCTTCTTATAGAGTCCTTTAACATCTCTCTGCTCACAGACATGCAATGGAGCATCCACAAATACTTCAAAAAAAGGCAAACTTGCCCCTTCATGAATTTGTCTGGCATTATTACGATCCTGAAAGAAAACAGAAGAAAAATCCGAAAAGGTTGCACCCACATATTGTTACTGTCCTTCTGCTTCTGAAGTTCATTTTAAAGAAGCAGATAGCAAAATGTACACAAGCTTTCAACGTTTGAAAAAAGAAAAAACATGATTTGATCAACAGATGCTCTGCAAGCTGCATCAGTGTGGCTACAGTACATCACATGGTAAAAGCTGACAGGAAGATATGAGGTATTTTACATGAACTTGATTTATTAAAAAAAACAAAACCAAAAGCAGGCATAGAGTGCAGGATTTTCTATACATATATATATATCTATATCTATATATAGATATATCTATCTTAGGAGTTACATCCACCTAGCTGAGTACAGGCAAGAGGAGGTGTTACCTGCTGCTCCTGACACAACCATCCTCCTCTCCAGAGCCCCAGTTTTCTCTACATTCTTTAATATGACAAGACTTGTGTAGTCAAACTATTATATTATTTCTATGGCTTGCCAAGCATTGAAACAACTGGTGAGTTGTACTTGGAGATAAAAAAAAAAAGCTTTCAAAAATCCAATAAAACCATCTGTTACTAAATACGGTTATTTTCCTCATATTGAAAGACTTCTGTTTTACTGGAGGATCTTGAGTTCCTCGAATTATTATGGGAAGAATTGTTTGTACCACTATAACTAAAGAAATAACATACATTATTTTCATTAATAAAACGTGTTACAAACATGTAAGCTGTGTCATTCTTCAAGATACTTGGGTGTTCACACATTCTTTTTGTCTTTCCAATCTATATTCTCATATACCGATGAAAATGGTCTTCACAAAACATTGTGAACATGGATTTAGGCTGATTTTCAATACTGTTAATGTCATGTTGTATACACAATATGAGAAAAAGTAAAAATTAAATTAAAACATTTTTCCCTTAAGCCACTTGGTAAAAATAAAGTTTGCACTATTCATTCACTAAAGGAAAAAATGCTTTTAAAAACAAACTGAGTCTTCAGGTTAGATGTAGTCTTCATATTTATAAAGTACTGGATCAAACAAGATACTGTCATTTTAAGAGTCTTACTTGGAGCACCATTTGGTCTTGTTCCTAATATTAGAATAATAATTCTGCCTTAATAGAATGAAGGACAGTTCTAGTTATACAACTGATGTAAACTTTTTTCACATTTCATGTTTCTAATTTGAGTAATCTCCATTAAGCACAACTGTCACCAAAAAAACCAAGCAAGTATTTAATTCGGGGTAAGTTCAGAGAGGGATTTCTGTAACTAAAATTCTGACTGACATTTTGTGCTTTGTATTTTTCCTACTCTTCATCTAGATGTTTCTCACATTGTTTTTCACATTTACCTGAGTATAAGGAGAGATGAAACTAGTAATGCACACCAAACCAGCATCTGCAAACAATTTAGCAACTTCAGCAATACGACGGACATTTTCTTCTCTATCTTCTGGTGTGAAACCCAGATTCTTATTAAGGCCTTGGCGAATATTGTCACCATCCAATGTGTAGCATGGAATACCATGGCATACTAAATACTCCTCCAGTGCCATGCTCACTGTAGTCTTCCCAGCACCAGATAGACCTAAAATATTCAATAACAACATAAATATATGTTATAAGCACAGAAACAAGTTAAGGCAAGTTGTAGTACACATACCGCTGCTAGTATGAAAATCTCAAAGTGACAGGCATCAGCAGCAATGCCTTTCAGATGTGCTTACCTGGAATATAAGCCAATGCTTTTACACAGACAGTTGGCATAGGGAGAGTAAGGCACAACATTAAGTGTGTAATTTGAAGTAGGTCAAAGAGTCTGGCCTTGAGAGCTGCTGCTGCTTATAGAAGTTATGCACTTTCCACAGTGCTGCTGCTGGCAATTGTTACTACCTGAGCACACTAAATTCAGAAACCAAACACAGTTAAGGTGTTATGTTTACATGACAAAAGATCTCATATTGAAGTGAATTTAGTCATCAAAAGAAATGGAATCAGGCCAAAACCACACTTTGTTCTTGCTCCCTGCAGAATAACAGCACTGAATTAGACACCACTGACAAAACCAAACTGATTCAAAACTCTCACACAGCAGTCATGATCCACTAACTGGCATATGTTAGCAACAAACAAAGAAAATTATAATATTAAACTCCAGTGCAATTCAGAATCTTTGGCAACAAATCTTTAAATATTTGAGAAGTCTTGCTGGCCCTAAAACATCCACTGTTTGAAGTTGGAAATTTATTTAAATAATTTTTCAGACTAGATTTCAGTTTAGCTGGAGTACATGCTTTGCTTCAGCTTATACCAAGAAGTCAATTCCTAAATGGAGCACTAACTCAGATCTTCATAAGATGACATTTATCCTTTCAGCAGGAAAAAAAAAAAAAAAAGGTAATGGTAGTATAAAAAAAAGTAGCACTAGTGGGTGAAGAAAAATGTTTTTATCTTTATTAGTGGTGATTAAGATTTATTCTAACTTTCAAAGAAAGAAGAAAAAAATAATCACACAAACTAGCAGTTTGGTATTACTTCCATGCTAACAAGCATGTTCTAAGAAAACACAGACTAAACTAAAAGAAAATGAGTCATTGCATTGTTTCCTCTGGTGCCCATTACTACGAATAGCCAACTCAGTTTGCTAGCCTTCCCTCCTCCCCATCTTTTTTTTTTCTTTTCTTTTTTTCCCTTTCATGTGTGTGTGGAGGTTGTGGTAAGTTCACTGACGATTTAGCAAGTTGAATCAGCTCAAGGTTTGCTTGAGCAAGCACTACCACTTGTGCAAGACAAGAAAAGAAACACAAGGCAGAAAACAGAACAATCTTCTTTTGGCAGCAATTAAGTACACCCCCATCACGGAAAATAGATAGTTCAAAATAAGATTACAACATATTAGTCATTTACTCCTCACTGATGCAGTCTTTGACTTGCCATTTTTGTCCCCACATCTAGCTTGCTATTCACTCAAATGCTCTAGCTTTTCACACATCATTTGGTCTTTAACATGCAATGAATTGCAAAAGTTAACATACATTAACGAATTTTAAAAACAGTCTTCGAGCTGACAAGTCTTTAAAATAACTTACACTCTCAAAATTGCATATTATTTTGCAAATGAAAATAGTGTTTTTCCATATTTTTGACACATTCCTCGGGGGTTTGTTTTACTAGGACCCTCTGACTCAACATTCATTAGAACTGAGCTCTCACATAAAGGCTGGCTTAAAAATGAAAATCAATCTGTGAAAGAACTTTCCATACACTCCCACCCTAAGAGTGCTGACGAGGTGAGAGAATCTTGGAGTTTACCAACATTTCATCTGTTATTCCAACACCTCACAGTGTTTTGAAGAATCATGTTTGCACAGTTCTAGAATGGTTAATATTACTTACCATGCCTACAGTCCTTTTCACTCCCCAACATTACTGCTCAAACACTTTCAATAACCCAGCTTCCCACACACACTTAATACCTTACCACCACCCTTCTTCCTGAAGAAAAGGAAATTGAGCATTAAGATTACACTTGTTTTAAAAGAACGTTGGCTGGAAAATGTTGCCATGTAGATAACTGAGAAAACATTTTTATCATGACTTTTTTCAAAGTGATATTAATGAATTACCAGGAGAAACAGAAAGGCAGCCTAGGAGGTCATTTGAGCATTGGGAGACAGCCTGGAGCTATGCGACAGAAACAGGGAGAGAAAGGGCTCCATTCTTTTACCAAAGAAATACGTGACAGCAAGCTACTGTCTCAAATCTGTTTGGAATGACTCTCAGCAATTTGTTATCAACTACTCCTTTACATTTCACTAATGCTAGTGGAAACAAATTTTACTTAATGTAGTAAGTTTCTCTAATATTCTGTCAAGATCTTTTGTGTCACAATACAACAGTGCTTTAAATGGTTTGCAAACCAATCACATTACACCTTTTGTTAGATTTATTTTTTATTTTCAGTTTTAACTAGAAGTGACTTTAAAGGAAATATATTAAATCTTCCAAGAACTTTGAAAGGCAGAACAAAAAAATTCCCTCACAGTTATGAAATAAAACTGTCTTCCAGAATTATTTACCCCCTCTTTTTACAATCAAAACAACTCAGAGAAAAAAACCCACAGAGCTGATTTCAAAAATAGCTCCCAGTATGCATTGCCTCAACATGCAATTACTTTCCAAAGGCACAGGTTTGTACCAAAAAGTTATTTCAACCCCAGGAGACAAGAACATTCCAAAGAGAAGAGGCCTTTAAAGAATCGATTCAGAAATACAGACTCTTACCAAAAAAAAGTTAGGTTTCATTTGTTAATAATGGACAGTACAAAGAGCCAGAACTGGTTAAAACAAAGGAAAAAAAAAAGAAAATAAATGAAACACCCATACACAGAGAATAAAACCACCAAAACCCTCCATACATTCCCAAATTCAACCAGAATTAAGTAGCAGACAGTATCAAGAAAAACAACCCTCCCAGTGCACTGAACAAAATACGTTCTCAAGTTACTATCTGTCCCAAAGCAATTTCCTGCTAGTCTACCTAAAAATAGTAATAAAATTGCATCAAGGTCTTAAATTTCACAAACATTCAACTTTGCATGCAAAAAGGAGCTACAGCTAAGTTAGCTTTTCAGAAGAGTAACTAAAACAAAAGGATCCTCAGTAATCCATGACTGTACCTGTTAACCAGACTGTGCATCCACGAAAACCACTTCTTGTTCCTACCACTTGGCCTCTTTTATTCCTGCTGACATGATGAGCTTGGTAGGTAACATTGGTTGCCCTTTGCATTCCCTATAAAAGAAGAAGTTTGTTAGGTCTTTAACTTCTAAAGGGTGAGTTGGCAAACCATATTGAAACTTAGTCATGGGCACAAATAAAGACTTGGAGGCAGGAAAATGGAATTAAAAACAATACCAATTCCATCAGCTGCTGAACTGGTCAAAGGAGACACATGAAATTAGAAGTGTTACCCATAGCAAACCACATCCCTTGTTCTCCTTCTGTGAACCTTGGGAATGACAGGTCAATCAACTACTACTTTCGAATACAACTTGTTTAAGAAAAATCAACCATAAAAAGACAGATAAACTGCTAGAGCTGCTAGACTTGACTTCTACTCAAGTAATTCCAAGGATCTGCTTGATATAGCACCATGGGATAAAGCCCTGGATGGAAGAGGGGCCCAAGAAAACTGGTTGATATGCAAGGATCACCTCTTCCAAGCTCAGAGGTGATGCATCCCAAAAAGAGGAAGTCAGGCAAAAAAAGCCAGGAGACCTGCATGGATGAATATGGAACTCCTGGGAGGGTGGAAACAGGGACAGGTAGCCTGGGAGAAATAGAGAGAAAATGTCTGAGCAGCCAAAGATCAGGTTAGGAAAGCTAAAGTCCTGACAGAATTAAGTCTGGCCAGGGATGTCAAAGGCAACAAGAAAAGCTTCTATATAGGTGCCTTGGTGATAAAAAGAAGACTGGGGAAAATGTGGGCCCTCTCTGGAAGGAAAAGGGAGACTTGTTACCCGAGACATAGAGAAGGCTGAGGTACTCAATGACTTTTTTGCCTTGGTCTTCACTGGCAAGTGCTCCAGCCACGCTGCCCAAGTCACAGAAGGCAAAGGCAGGGACAGGGAGAATGAAGAACTGTTGCCTGCTGTAGGAGAAGACCAGGTTTGAGACCCTCTCAGGAACCTGAAGGTGCACAAGTCCATGGGACCTGATGAAATACATCTGCTGCTCCTGAGTGAACTAGTGAAGGAAGTGGTTAAGCCATGATCCATCATATTTGAGAAGTCACAGCAGTCTGGTCATGTTTGAAAAGGAGGAACATAACCTCATTTTTAAAAAGGGAAATAGGAAGACCTGAGGAACTACAAACCCATCAACCTCACTTCTCTGCCCATCAAGATCAAGGAGCAGAAGCTCCTGGAAACTGTGCTAAGACACAAAAAAATAAGGAGGTGATTTGTTACAGCCAACATGGCTTCACTAAGGGTAAATCATGCCTGACAAATTCAGTGGCTTTACAGTGTTGGTGGATAATGAAAGAGTAACTGATACCATCCACTTGGACTTGTGCAAAGCACACGACACTGTCTCACATGACATCCTTGTCTCTAGACTGGGGAGACACATATTTGATGGAGGGAACACTTGGTGTATAAGGAATTAGCTGTACTGTCACACTCTTAATAGCTGTGGTCAACAGCTCGATGTCCAAGTGGAGAGGTGACAAGTGCTGTTCCTCAGGAGTCAGTATTGGGACTGGCACTGTTTAACAACTTTGTCGGTGTCAGGGACAGTAGGATTGAGTGCTCCCTCAGCAAGACTGGCAACAACACCAAGCTGTGTGGCGCAGCTGACATGCTGGAGGGAAGGGATGCCATCCATAGGGACCTTGACAGGCTTGAGAGGTTGCCTGTGTGAACCTCATGAAGTTCAACAAGGCCAAGTGCAAGGTCCTGCACCTGGGTCAAGGCAATCCCAAGCACAAATACAGTCTGGGAAGAGAATGGATTGAGAGCAGCTCTGGGCAGAAGGACTTGGGGATGACAAGCAGCTAGACATGATCCAGCAGTGTGCACTTGCAGCCCAGAAAGGCAACTGAACCATGGGCTGCATCAAAAAATTCATGAGCAGCAGATCAAGGGAGGTGGTTCTTCCCTTCTATTCTGCTCTTCTGAGACCCAATCTCCGATGCTGCAACCAGCTCTGCAGCCACCAACAAAAGAAGCACACAGACCTGTTGGAGTGAGTCCAGAGGAGGGAACAAAGAGGCTCAGAGGACTGGAGCACCTCTCCTGTGAGGACAAATTGAGAGAGTTGGAGTTGTTCAGCCTAGAGAAGAGAAGGCTCCAGGGAGACTTTACAGCAGCCTTCCAGAACCTAAAGGGGGCCTACAAGAGACTCGGAGAGTGACTTTTTACAAGAGCATGTAGGGACAGGACAAGGGGGAATGGCTTTAAACTGACAGAAGGTAGTTAAGATTAGATATTGGGAAGAAATTTTTACTGTGAGGGTGGTGAGGCACTGGAAAAGGTTTCCCAGAGAGGCTGTGGATGCCCCATCCCTGGAAGTGTTCAAGGCCAGGTTGGATGGGGCTTTGAGCAACCTGGTCTAGTAAGAGGTGTCCCTGCCCATAGCAGGGGGACTGGGACTAGATGATCTTCAAGGTCCCTTTCCAACCAAACCATTCTAAGAGTCTGTGTTTTTATGAATTTAAGTCTAAGATCAAATGGATTCTCCCTTTTTCTGAGCTAAAGCTTTCTGTCATAAAACAGCCAAACATTGGCTTATTTTTAACTCTCAAGAGACATTTTCATTGCAAACTGTGCATGTCTCTTCAAAGTTTGAGTTCAGCAGACACCTCCAAACTACTTTGCCTTTATGTATGGTATCTTCAGTCTCCAGAAGAGAGAATTTATCATAGATTCTAAATATTTAAAGAAAGTACTATTTCTAAGGAACTTATTAAAGAGTTTACTTTAAAAGATGGGCTTTTTGTAACATAATTTTAATTAAAACAAAGCTGGTTACAGAGTTTCTTAAAATCATTAATCATAATGACCTGCTCTACAAATATCTTCAGTAAGATGACACCACTGTCAAACACATTTCACAATCCAAAGTCAGGGAGCCCTCAGGAAGATTAGCCTTGGCATTCCCTTAGGCTTTAAAGGTATCTAACTATATGAACTTTGTTTGTAAAAGATCAAGACCTTAGACAGCCAGACAGAGCATGAACAATCAAACAAAAGGGGGTGAGTGCGTGTTTGAGGTGTGAGAGGGATTAGTGGATATGTAATGCTGCTTTGACTTCTCGTGCTTACAGACATATTGCAAGATATTTGCACTATCTTCTCCTTCATCGTTGTATCAGTGCCAGTTGAAAATGAAAACACAGTATATTTAATATAAAAGAAATAAGGGAGTATATTTCTCTATGAAGAACTAATAGAGAGCTATTCATAGGTTTAGAGGGAGACACCACAGAATAGAGCTAAGAGAAAAATGGTATCTACTTGTGGTTTCAAGGACTGCTGCTACATCATTCTTCTATTCAAAAGTTTATAACTTCATTGGAAGTCAGGAATTTATGTGATTGTAAGTCCCCAATTTTATACACAACTATAACAATAGTTAATACAAACAGAAACTCAACAAAGGAACCAATGTTCAAGATTTAAATACAATAACTCTATAATTCAGTTGTGATAGTCCAGCACCCATAAGAAACCATGACCTGCAAACAGATTATAACCACAAAAAATGAAGTTATATTTGCTGATCATGCTATCCTCGATTAATTTATCTCCTGAAACAAAACTATTCTGTGCACAAAGTCATTGCAGTATGGCCAACTAAAACCAAAAGTCAAAAAAAAATCGAAGTCTTTCTTCTTATAGTAGAAACAATTATACACTACATAAAATAGGAGATTTCAGTGAGCAAATGCATAAATTGTGGAATTAAAACCAACAAAAATAATTTAAGTACTTCAATTAAAAGATATACCATCCATAATGAATGTACACAGCCATTCAAATGAATACTGTAATAGCAACATTCTTTCTCATTAATTCCAGTTGTACTTGATTGTACCAGGCACTGGACAAATAGCAGACAGTCTCAAAGCACAGATCTCATGCCACTGTCTCAGTTAGCTCTCTTACATTAAGACATAAAAACACACATGCTTTGCTTTTGACTCCTGACAATGAGTCTATTATCAGACTTGTATTTTGGAGGTCAAATGTCTCATCCAAGGAGACTTCTTCCAGTCCACATTCCATAACATCAGTTTTCTTTGTTTTCCGGAACTAAGAAAGCTGCTCTAAAACCGATCAGGGTTCTACACTAGGTTTACAGAACACAGGAAAATCTGAGGAAGCAGGCCAGAGGGATTCTTAAAATGATGAAAAAGACACACACACACACAAAAAAAAGGTATTAATAACAACTTAGCAGAGATGACAAATCACAGCAAGGAGAAGGCCAACAGATTGCTAGAAGACAAGGCACACAAATGCAACAGAGCAGCCAGCAGGCTCAGCAGTGGGACAATAATCTATCTGTACTTCAGAAGCATCTAAGACTAAAGGTTAAAGTGCCCAAACAGTCTGCATGCATACAAAAACACATCCATGCTGTCAGCCACCCCACCTTCTGTATCTGCATATCTGCACACAAACAAGACAGCTCAGTGCTACTCCTGGGCAAAGCAGCACCAAAATCCCCCTTATCTTCCAACAGAAAACCACTTTTTATAGACGTGCTCTAAAAAGTTAATAATTTAGCAAGCCATTCTCTGTTTCTGAGGAAAAAAAGAAAAGCAGTTGCCTAATCATGTCCACTTTGCTTCTAAATGATTTGCTACTACCACTGAGCAACTAAAGCTGAACTAGCTGAACATTAGATCTTCAACAATCTAAGTTTTTAATTACTATCCCTGACATGTACACTTACTACCAATACTGATGTGGCACAGAAAAATATTCACTGGATCGTATTGGTTGTGCTCTTAAATTATTTAGCCAGTCTTCAAACTCTACTACATAAAATCTGATGACTATCAACTGATGAAATTAAACGGTCATCCAAAATGATATCAGAAATATAGAATAGTCATTTCCTCTTACACACTGTCAAAGCATCTCTCACCTTGGAGATCTGTATTACCAATGTTAAAAGAAATTAAACATATGAAAATGTGTAATAGAAAAACTCAGTGTAATGCACAAGTACCCTTTGAAAAAGCTATTTTAAAATTCTTAGCCTATTGCATTCACTATAATAGTCACTACTGAAAGGACACACTACATTTTTGTAAAAGTGCTACTGAAAAAAGGGCATTAATCACAAAGGTCTTCTGCTTTTTTACAACCATTGGATATTTCCTCTCTGACATGCCCACAAAAATACGTCTTCCACCCTGAGATACAAATTTAGTGCATCTGCATTACTTCGAAAAATCCTGCATGTTAATATTTTCCCTCCTGCTCAACATGTTAAACACAAATAATGCTTTACTCCACTGTGATTCATTACAGTTTGCTTCACGTGAAATCTGAATTGCTGAAATGTGCACTGGAGAGCTGCAATGATAAGAAAGCAAGGAAGGATGACTCTGCAGTTTATTTTTTTCTGGCATAAAGGTAAAATTTTAGCTTTGCAGGTAGTTGTCCAGGGAAATAAAACACAGATATCCAAAAACCACAGGAACAAAAGAAAGATGATGGCAGTCAAATGGAAATACTCTGTCCATTTCTCTATGTACAGATTTGCTGAGATAGATGACCTAATTTTTTTATTGTCTTCCTTGATATTTTGCCAAGTTGCATCTATAATTTTTCTTTGCCAAAGCCAAACCAGACTATTAGCGCCTAATACCTTTGATGAAAGAACTCAGATAGGCATCCAGACAAAGAAAAGCAAACCCAAGTTGCAATGCCAAGATCAAAAAACAGCCAAAAGAAGAGATTATTGATTTATTGTTTCATAGTTAACAGACAGATGGCACATACACTGGCATAAACTGAAGTTATTCTTCATTACTTCATAGCAACAATGAAACATTGTGCTTTTACAGTCACTTTACATTAAATTTTAACTTTTCACAAAGCAAGACCTCTGGGGAAGGAAGTAAATCTTTCCATGGCAAGCAGACACACCCCAAGCTACAGCATCAACTTGAGACAGTTTTGAGGTCGGAAGTATCAGGAAGGAACTGTGTATACAAACTGTATATACTGAAGAAGCTGTGACTAATTCCAATCCTCTAGGATGACATCGTTGGTTCTCCAAGCTAAGAACTCCCATAAGCTCAAAAAAGCACACAAGTAGCCTCGTCTCTGAATTGCAATCTTACTTTTAGTGCCCTTCTCATTTCCCAATCGTCATAGATTTTTTTTTTTAAGCTATTTGCTAACTTGCCCACCATATGCCTCTGTTATCAGGGATACCCTGATAACAACACATTTTTATGATGTTTATTCTTCACCTCTGATAATTCAACCAAAGCTTTCTTTTTTCCCTCCAAACTGGCTCAACGGCCAAACAGCAACTCAAGCAGATGGAACATCGCCCATTTTCTCTGTCTACATACAAACACAAGCAAGGAGAACAGATATAGTTCCAACACAAAAATTCAACTATCACTGACACTAAAACTGCATATTTACATGAGGTTTCAGTACCTGCTTACCAAAAGATCTGCCAGAAATACCTTCCAATAGTTACTGTCTCAAATTCTGGTTTGAAAATTTGTGCTTTGACTTGGACAACTGTGCTTGGGAAAAGAAGGGCAAGCCCAGAAATTATACCTGAGCAATAAGATCCTTTAGTCTTTTAAAAACCTAACAATTCCCCAAACCATTTTCTAACATAGCCTACAGCACTACATTTTCTCCCACTAACAACAAAAATTCTTACTTTGATTCTCACAATGCCCACTGGAAAGCAGTTTGCCACAGTGATACCGATACAAGAAGACATCTAAACACCTTTGCATGTAGCACCACCCAATCTGCCAAATGCACACTCTCCTGCCACTTATATAGACTATATCACCCTCGCCAGATGCTCTAAAGCTGGGACAGTTTCAAAAATCACAGCAGCAGAAATCAGCCAGAATCTTCTACAGTACTGTGTATACAAGCAACTCAGTGCTGATCATACTATGAGGAGTGTATTTTCATGTGCCACCTGCTGCACTAACAGCATGACCAAAGGCAGAGACAGCCTGTTCACCAGTGGACTCACTGGCTGGCATCAGAGGAGATGGACAAGAAACAAAGCTAGAAATTACTCCACTGAATATGCTCTCAGGAACAAGAATTGGAGCAAGTTCTCTTTAAGAGTTACCTGCAAAATGATGCAACACCTGTCATGTTAGGAATTCAAGGCACTCTAAAGAAAGTGTTTCAAATGTCTTCCTATCAAGCTAGTGTAGTGGCAGTGTTTGCAGCTACGCTATGTGCTGCTCTGTAACTGGGGAGTTTGCTGTGCTCAGAAGGGGGCTTGGCAACAGCACTTCCACAGAGAGAGAGGTGTATTTTGAATGGCGCTGGACGCACAGAGAGATTTTGGAAGACAAGGCTCTGCCTACTCTCCTAGGGGCTGCCGATTCCATTAGGGTATAATAAGTTGCTTTGACTTTGCTCTCAGCTGAACAGACAGAGAGTCAGAAGTGCCAGAACATTTGTGGAGCGTGTGAATCAGCAGCATTTTTGTTCCTGGTGAAGCTTCTTGGTTTATAAAGAGCATTTCAGTTGAGGTCTTCTGAAGAAAAAAAGGAGAAGCGGAAGACTTCCTCTGCTTGCCAGTAACATAGAGGGGGTTGCTAACCTCAGCTGAACTCAGCAAATACTTAATGTCTGTTAATGTATTTCCCTGGTTTGGACAAATCCATCTTGGCTTTGCTTATGACAAATGAAATAATACAGAGTAACTTTTTAAATACACTTTGTTACCCCATCCAGACATCGTCTATTTCATTATCTTCTACACATCTGATTTTGCTTTTTCCTTGTGCAAATTGAAAGAATGTAACTTACCAATTACTCTCTCATGTAAACAAGTGTGAACTTGTACACAGCGAAGGAGGCTTGGACAGGCACAACATCTACCAAACAGTTTTTAGTACCATACCAACTTCCCCGTTTTTCAGGCAAGAGTTCCTTTTAATAGGAAAAGCATGGCCTGTACTACTCACAGCAAGACTTCAAAGACTGATTTACACTCTTATGTTCATATCAAATGTTTTCTGGATCTTATGTCTCGCCTGTTTCAGCTCAGCATTGGTTGAAATAAATCGTACTTTTTTTTTTCCCCACTTGTCTTGTATCATCGAAACTATCAAATGTTCTCAAAGGCCTGCAATGTATCTTCTAAATAGCTGCATTTTGGTCTTTGCTGTAAACCGATCTTCCCCCACCTTTATGAACAAGAATGAAGGCTTTGGTTAGGTTTTTTTTAAGCCCTGTCTCGACAGTTTTCCACATCACACCCGCCATACAAAGAACCTCAGTCTTTGGCCAACCCAGGTTTATGAATGGCCACATTGTACATCGCATTCTTAAGCCTTCCTTCTTCCAAGACGCTGGAAGCCGAGGGCTCACGGCGGAAGAGCCTCCAGACGCCCGGTCCCCTCCGAAAGGGCTTCCTGCCCTTCGCCAGAGGAGCCCCCAGGGCGCGCCCGCCGGGCTCCACGGCCGGGCTGCCGCTGCGCTACCGGGCTCGGACCGCCGCGCCCTCCGCCCCGCATCCCTCCCCGCTCGGAGCAGGGAGCCCCCCGTCCCGGCTGCCGCTGCCGCCCACTGCCACATCACCATGGAGCTCGGCCGCTGCTTCCTTCCTTCCTTCCTTCCTTCCTTCCTTCTTTCCTTCCCTCTGCTGTCCCCCCGCACGCCCACCTGCCCGCAGACCCGCCGCACGCCCGCTCACCCAGCTCGGCACCCTGTTGCTCAGTTTGACTTTCTTGCACTGGCTCTCGGGCAGCTCCATGACCGCGGGGGCAGCGAGAGGAGGAGGAGGAGGAGGAGGAGGAACAGGAGGAAGGGAGGAAAACGCGCCTTCCCGACTGATGCTCGGCGAGGATGAAGCCGCTGCCGCCGAGGAGCTGTGCCGTCTGCGCACACCCGCGGCTCGGCCAAAGGTGGTGCAGGGAGGAGCCGCGGCTCGGCGGCAGGGAGGGAGGGAGGGAAGGAGAGAAGGAGGGAGGGAGGGAAAGAGAGAGGGAGGGGAGGGAAGGAGAGGAGGGAGGGACGGCGGCAGGAGCGCCGCACGCGCGTGCGCCGCGCCGTGACGCGCCCGGGGGGGCGGGGCCGCGCGAGGCGCCACTTCCGCCGCTGGTGCCGCGGCAGATCGTGGTGTCCCTGTCCCTGTCCCTGTCCCTGTCCCTGTCCCTGTCCATGTCCCTGTCCCTGTCCATGTCCCTGTCCCTGTCCATGTCCATGTCCATGTCCATGTCCCTGTCCCTGTCCCTGTCCATGTCCATGTCCATGTCCATGTCCATGTCCATGTCCATGTCCATGTCCATGTCCGTGTCCCTCTCCTTCTCCACGTCACTGCCCTTGGCCATGTCCTGCCGGTATCCCTGCCACTGCCCGCGACCCGGCCCTGCGCCCACCAACGCAGCTCACCTCGTTCGAGAGGACATAGTCTTGCGATGCATCAAGGGAGGTTTAGGTTGGATATTAGGAGGAATTTCTTCACAGAAGGGGTGATTAGACGTTGGAATGGGCTGCCCAGGGAGGTGCTGGAGTCACCGTCCCTGTAGGTGTTTAAGGAAAGGCTGGGCGTGGCACTTGGTGCCATGGTCTAGTTGACAAGGTGGTGTTGGGTCTCGGCGATCTCAGAGGTCTTTTCCAATCTAAATGATCCTGTGCTTCTCAGCCGCTCTCCACTACGATATTAAGCTTGGGTGGCACAGCGGAGGTGTTCTCTCTTGTGTGTGGTGCTCCCAACCTTCTCCAGTATCACGCAGAGGAGAGGCTGTTCTGCCCCTCAGGAAAAGCTGTGGGCCAGGGGAAGGTGTGGAGTGGCTGTTGCGTTATTCTGTGGCAGGGCAAGCTAAAGACACAGCCAGAGCAGAGCACTCTTTTCCCTGCCTTTGAAGTAAGATGGGGCTTTGCTGAAAAACTTTAGCTTGGAGGTGATGAAACTGAGAAGCAGTAGAGTTAACATCAGTGGTGGTGCTGTCATGAGTGACTGGAAAGGCAAGGACTGTTTCGATTGAATCTCCCACCTTACAAAGATCTCCTCGGCAAACAAAGATAATCCCATGCTGTGCTCTAGGAAATGTCTAAATTCTAAATTGTGAATTTAGAACCAGAAGTTCTTGGGTTCTTATTTCCAGAACTGAACTGCTCTAGCAGTCAGGTGCTAATCTTAAGGTGTAGGCGATGCCATGCTAACAGGAGTGGCATTTGTTGTATAAATATTAGCCCATTTATGTTAGTTCAAGGAAGAAAATGCTTTAGCACTTAAGTGCTAAAGGTGGAATAGTGCTGTAATTACAGGAATTACATGTACTATAAAAACGTTAGTCTATTCACAATCTATCTTGTAGCATGTTTGTTCTCTGATGGTTTTAACAGAAAATAAAAAGGCCCTCTTTGTGGATCAATGTTTACTCCTGCTATATCAGAAAGACATCCTTCCAAAGAAACTAAGGTGTTGGTTTAAAAGCATGTATTGATATTCGGATTAAAAGCTTAAAATCCTTATCCAAGGTAGATGATGTCTCTGAAATCAAGAAAAAAATAGTTGGAAATGCTCTTAGGCAATTTGAAGGTCAGATGGAATGAATACAATTAACTAAGAAATTTAAAAATTGCAGTTGTTTATTTAGGCTTGACTAGAACATTATACCACATGTTGTCCTGCAAGTAACTGTTCAACAGATGGTCCCTGGCTGTATTCTGACCATGACAAACAATGACAGAGCCAGGGCCTGGATTTTAATCAGCAGTGGTCTCCCAAGCATGGAGAGAGAACCAGCACAGTGCTGTAGAAAGGTGAGTTAAGAGCTTCCCCCTGTTGACTATCCAGTTATTTCTAGGGTGTCCTTGGTTACCTGTGCTTTGCACAACGTTGTTTTACATGGCTTGAGAGTAATTCTCAAAGTTATTTGTGGTCACATTCTTTTTAAAATTCTACTGTTATTTTATTATAATTATTTTGATGAAATAGGTACTGTTCATTCTGCAGTCTGAGACAACAGTGGAAAGACGGTGGTTTGCAAGAGATGTAAATTAAATCCAAAATAAAGGCAGCCCACCTAATTATGCAGCAGTGACTTCTTACAGGTCCATTTGGCTCCCTTGTAATACTCACTCATTGGCTGGGAGCAAACCAGCAGATTTTTTTAAATGGTCTGCATAGGAGTTTTGCTTTGGTCAGCTGCTTGCCAGCAAGGAGTCCCATCATGGGGTCTTTCTTGCCACCTACTTTGTGAAGAAATGTTGGATTCTGATTTGGAGGTTGAAAAAACAAGGCTTTGAGCACAGGTGAAGTTTTAGGCAATGGTATTTAGAGTTCGAAAAACTGAAAGAGAAGAAAATGCAGTTGTATTAATTAGCATGTACGCACAATGCCACCCAAACAGATTGAAGGCAGGGAGCTGCATGATTCCTTCCAGAAAATGTTGGAAAAAACCTGATGAACGGACCATATACTAGTGAAATGTGAAGTATGTCTGCAAATACAGACACTATTGGTCAGACAATGACATAATCTTAGAGGTGATAAAAAACTGTTTCTGAACAGCAATTCCTAAAACAGATCACCTTTTATGATTGCATTAACATTCTAAAATATTGTATACATATATATGCATATATAGTAT
This sequence comes from Lepidothrix coronata, assembly GCF_001604755.1. NCBI lineage: Eukaryota > Metazoa > Chordata > Aves > Passeriformes > Pipridae > Lepidothrix > Lepidothrix coronata. Next base: position 1,042,345 of record NW_016690395.1, read on the forward strand.
AGTAGAATATTATAGTAAAACCACACATTTAGATAAGGTACATCACAGCATGGAAGGAACCACCACTACAGTGTTTCACCAGACATCCTGTCCCAAGATGTCAATTGAAATAAGAGAGATAAATCAAGCTTTAGGATTCAAAATATTCAAAAACATTGGATATTAGGAAAAAATTCTTCACTGAAAGGCTGCTCAGACATTGTAACAAGCTGCATAGAGAAATAGCGGAATCACCATCCCTGGAAGTGTTCAAAAAATGTGTAGATGTGGCGCTTGATGACATGGTTTAGTGGTGCTAAATGGCATGGCAGTGTTGGGTTAACATTTGGACTTAATGAACTTACAGGTCTTTTCCAACCTCAATGATTCTATGATTCTATAAGATTATTTTGAATAGCTTCCAGACATCAATTATAACATAAAAGGAATGTCTGAATTAGAATTGACTGCAAACTAGAGATTAAGTATTCTCTAATAATTTCATTTAATACTTGATGGTTAAACACTGACCACCTACTTGTATATGACTGATATACAAACCTAGAAATGCCTTATCTATAAATATTACCTTTAAGATGCATGTTCTCTGACTTCTAGGAGGAAAAACAGTATTAATGAAGCATTCTCTAGAATCCACCTACAGTTGTCACTTACAATAAAATGAATGAGAAATTAGGGGAGAAATTCATTTAATATTGGAATTGTTCCTCTGCTAAGCATAGTGATCAAACTCTGTTGACATGTCATTCTCATGTAAAGATGCATCTATTCTTTTTTTTTTTCTTGCAAAATATCCAGAGCAGAGTAACTCAGGTAGTCATGCAGGCTGTCTGCAGATTTGCTCCTTTTTTTTTTTTTTTTAAAGATAGCATTTTCAATGTAGATTATGCTGCCTACATAGAAAAGGCTCATTGTTGTTCTGTCAGCAGAGTTTCCAAACTTTATTTCTCACATAAATCATTCTTCTTTTGACACCATTCTAGTAAGCAAGAACTTTAGAATGTCTTTTAAAAAGATAAAACATTTTGTTTAAGTTCTTTTCAAATATCTCTCAACACTGGAAATAGGGCCATGAAGCAATCTCTAATGGCTTTTAACCATAAACTCCTTATTCACTGGTCTCCTGTTGGAGGTGCTATTTTTCCTCTGTCACCAGGTTTGTGTAGTGGAAAAGATGACCATCAAAAGCTACCTGAGATTAACAAAATTATCATGTGGATACTTCCCCTGTAATGCAGCTTGGGTTGCAGACATATGCTCATCTACATTCAAAATAAAATACAGGAAGTCCTGTGTAAGTCCCATAGGTCAAAGATGGGAATAGAGGAGATATTTCTGGGAACCTTTTCTGTCTTTAGCAAAAGCTTTTTATAAATTCTTTAATAATTGGACTGATATGTATGTCCAGCAGAACAGTGTGGCACAGCTGTTTAAAGAAGCCACAAAGAAAGATCAGCAGAAATGCTGATAAAAACCCTGAGTGATGAGAGTACCACTTGTTTTCTGACATACTGCTGAATGTTTAACTCGGACTTCCTTTCATGTCCCACAATACTGAGGATTACAGCTCTCTTCCCAATTACGTTGCAAGTATTACATCTGCTGAGTTTGCTCTTTAGACAAATAAACTCACTCCATGTTCCGTCAGTGTTCAGAATGATCTGTTTTGGCCAGAAGTGAGAGATGATGGTTGGTGGCCAGTTTCAGGAAATACAGTGATGTTATGAGAAGCTGAACAGATGTCATCAAAATAACAGGATATACTCAAGGCTTTGTTGGACGATGGAAGGGTGTCTCTGACAAAGTTCAAAGAGGTAGATTGAGGAAGGTACTGGCTAGGAAAGAGAAAGAGCTAGGGGCAGTGCAGATGCTAGAACTCAGGCTTAAAACTTCTGCAGAGTTCCCAGGGTGCACACGTAGTAAGGTGAAATAGAATACGATTTTAACAGAGGTAGACCAAAATTGTATAGAAAACAGTTTTGAAAAAATCTGATCCTTATGCTCCATCTTTTGCAACTCTATCAAGCTGGCATTTCAACTGGTGTAAAAGCTGTGATAAATGACCACTAGAGGTCATTCATTGAATAAGAAATAATTCAGGCTTTCAGTTGGCTGGTTTGCTGACTTGGGGTTTATTTGTTTTGTTCTTTGTCATTAACATAAAGAGTGAACTTTACAAGAGAGCTAAGTACTAGATTTCTGAAGATAACTGACTATCCATGTTCTCCACAGGTCCTCAGTGATTGTAGGTAGCCCTATGTGACTGCTGACATTTTCAGGAGTGCTAATGAATTTGATTGGGAACTAGACATACACCTAGAAACCTGAATACTTTGCTGTGTGCTTCTTTATGTGTTTAGGTAATTAACACCTTTAAAAAATCTGGTCCTAATTCCAGTATTCAAAACTTCAGAAATATTTATCTGTTTGACAAATGTCTATTTTCCACATAACTGTCTATTTTAAATTTAGGTACTATATAGTTTCACCCTGTCTTTGGCAGATAGAAGAAAGAAAACGTGTACTGCTTATTTAAACATCAGGAGTAAAACTCATAAACTCTAGACAGAAGGATCTTCACTAGTGAAGCAGAACTAAAGACAGTACAACTGTGAAGGTGTTTTCCCCTTTCTATTCCTATTAAAGCCTCTGTTCAACATTTGAAGAAAAATACTTTTTTTTCCCCTTTCTTTTTCCCCATCTTGGCATGTGACATTAAATGTGTGGGAAAAAATCTCGTGGCAAACCTGTAAATAAGCTAAACCTGGTGGGATCTCTGAAGTAGGAATGGAGCAGAAGAAGGTTATCAGCCAGGAAGATCAGAAGATGCTTAGAGAAGAAAACTAGAAGGATCAGCGGTTACACCTCCTGTCAGATGAGCAAAAGAAAATGAAGTTCTATGCAACGGTTCTTATATTAAAGCCAAAGAAGGATGAGCACCTCTTAGCTGTGATCCTAGCAGGAGAGACAAGCTGAGAATGAAAGTGAATGTGAACTAATGGTTTGTTTTCTTAGGGATGAGAACATACAGAGGACTTTCACTTTTGTCAACAATCCTAGGACATAATGTCCCTAGGGCTGTTTTTGCCAAAGCACAACTGTTGAAAAGGAAGTTCCTTCCAAGAGTAGATGGTTTGCAACTAAATAAATACATTGTACATAAAGATTTGCCAAGTAATTTCTAATGTCTCTGTACTATGGAATTGCTTTCTCACCAGCGACAAATATTCTACCACTTTGTTTGCTACTCACTACATACATAATTTATCTTAATGATTGTTTTTGTTATTAGAATTCAAACAAATTTTATTTGATGAGGAAGGCCCTTTCTCAGATTTATTTGTAATACAATTGGAAAGCGAGCCATTAGGGTGCTTTTCAATAATTTATTGCACTCGGCGTGCAAATCCACCTCCTAAGAATAACGTGTTTACGAGAAAAAGTGTCTGTCTCATCTTGAACACTAAATAGAGAGCTGTATCACACACATACCCACCTGTTGGAAACAACTGTAGCAGTCCCACTATCTGATTGCCAATGCAACCATGGCACATTTTGAGAATCTAACTGATGTTTACTCCAGGAATTATTTCTTCTGAAGAAATCTTTAGAAAAGCTACTTTAGTTGTCTTTAGGTAGCAGTTGGTTTAGTAAGCAGTTTTGCAAATCCACATAATTTAAAGTTCTATTTTTTTCTAAATGGAATTAGCAAGTTCTGAGATAATTTTTAAATAGGATTGCCCACAACTTTAAAAGATGGGAAAAACATTCTGTATGAAAAGTGTTAAAAGTGTTGTACACATGGATACTAAAAGATAAATTAGTGACTTGCCACAGAATCACTAAGCTTTGAAAGATCGCTTTGTAAGAATAACTGCTGAAAAAGTAAATTAAAGGTTTCCAGAAAAGTGTGGTCTGCTCATTAGAAAACAGGACAAGGATCATGAAATGAATCCTGGGAGGAAAAAAGTAATTTATACTTTGTACCTCCAGTATTTGTTGTTCAGTACCAGACCTGTTGACATAAGTTTTGGAGGACTACCCAGAACTACTAAAGCCATGTAGATGCCAACCATCCTTGAAAAATGAGTGCTTTTAATAGGTCTGCAAGATTATTACATGACTAAAGATTTTTGGCTTGTCATTCTGTGTTTCAATTTCTCATCCTATTACATATGAATAATCATTCTTTTTACTGTAGCTACTTGATTTGAGGAAAAGTCTTTAAAACCAAAGACTTTTTATATACCCTAAATATTACTATGTGGATACATTAAAGAAAGTTATTCTACCATGGTGGCATTTACTAGTACAGAATTATAAAATATATTTTGGTGGAGAACACCTAAGGGCCAAAGTTAACAGAGACTCAACACATTTCTGGTTCAGTTCAAAAGGTGCTTAAATCCAGCAACTCAAGAACAGGAAAAACACTTCTCTAATCTAAAATATTTAATCAAACTACAGACATTTTCCTAAAGGCTAAAAGTACTGAATTATTTACGAGATGTGCCACTCTGAAGCAGCTTTAACTGAAATACTTTCTTCTAGACATCTCCAAGGAATTTAGAATTCATATTTTCCCAGAACAACTGGTTCAATCCCCAGTGGGGCACGTAGCCAACCAGCGTTACAAGCAGAGATGTTGCATGCTTTCTTGGTGATACCTCACCCCTAGAGCTGGTCACTTCCCGTGCCCCCCTTCTGGTTAAAGGTGGCAGCAGCAACAGTTGGTTGTTAACTGACAGCTAACCTGGTTCCCAAGGAGCAATTTCTCAGCTCAGGGCCTCAGACAGGTGCTTGTCTCAGCGTGACTTTGCCATGGCTTTGGTCAGAGTGATCCAGAGAACAGCCTGTGAAGTGGTTGTACCATGATCTCTCCTGACTCCAGTTGAACAGATGATTAGTGCACTTAATCAAATCAAAAGGAGCTGAAGGTTTTAGCCCTTTTTAAGAGGCTTTCAGCCCAGTAGCTAACAGGATCAGTCTCTAAATGCTTGAGTAATAATTTATTTTCTTTTATTCCCTTTGATATCTGAGAACAATGTTCTTTGCTATGCTGACAAACACACCAGCAAAATTGAAATAGAAGAAAAGCAGCAAAAAGTGCTGGAAGTTTAACTGTTCTTTCCTGTGGGTGCAGTCAGTTTTGGTCAGACACATTTATCTGGTCACCTTGACTCCTCTCTGACTCCTTAAAAATTTTCTCTTGTGACTATAAACAATGTAAATAGTTGGAGGAATAGTTTTATAAAGGTCTTGGAAACAGAGACCTTTCAGACCTTTTCAACTTTAAAAACTCATTGGAGCAATCTTTTGAGTTACTCAGGTTCACTAACCATAGAGCTAAACAAGATCACAAGGATCACCCCTGAAAAAAAGGTCTGAAATTATTGTTACTGTCTGAAAAAGACTGCAATATCTTGGACAAATTCTTCAACAAGCAGACCAGATGGGATTGCATCCAGAATCTGACATTTCATTCAGCAACAGCAGAAAATGGTTCCAGGCTCATACCTGTCTGCTCAGCAAAGCTTAAATTTTGAACTGAGGGAAAAAATTCTGAAAATCATAACCCTAAGAATGATGCCTTGGTAGCCTTCAGAACAGGATATATTGAGTAAGGAGAAGAATAAAAAGAGGTCCTTTCATTTATCATGCAAAGAATGGAGAGAGAAAAGGAGGCAAAGAAACTAGGAGAGAAGATATATTCCTGGTAGGAAAGTTTTTCTGAAATGTCAGCCTGTAAAATGTCTCAATAAAAATGAATCATCACTTCATGAGCACTGTAAGCATTTGTCCTTATGAATCTTTCTCTGTTGTAATATCTTGCTGCCTTAAACAGTTCTAATGTTATCATTTTGGAAGAGGGGCTGAAAACTTAAAAAATAATAAGAACTAACCTACAAGGGCATTTTCACCCAAAGCAGGTAGAAGAACTGCAGGAAGAAGTCCTGTAATATTGAACAAATATATGAGAAATAAATAACCTGGTTTTATTATAAGCAAATGAATTTAGTGGAAAAACAGAAGGGGGTGGGGTTTCGTTCGCAAAGCCTAGCCATGATGAGTTCCAAGGGTTTTTTTAGGCGTACAGTGAAAGCTGTAAGGTGGAGGGTCCTGTCTGGGCCTGACACCAGGGAACCTTTGTGGCCCGGAATAGGGAAAAGTATAAAAATAAAAATGTATCCTCTGCCACGTGGCTGTCCATTGTGTATGGAGAGACCCCCGTACCGTACAGAGGGATACGTCACAAATCAATCAAGAGGGAAGGTAATAGCCCCTCCTGAGTCCAAGAAATTACCTTTTAAGGTAAAAAACCGGTGGTCACTGAATATTTAACAGCTTATATAACCGAAAGAATACAAAAAGCGCGATTTTCAAACGGTTGGTGTGCCTTTAGGTCCATGTGACTTGGAGCGCACCCAGCACGCTGCAATAAAGAACTTCTCGCTACACTTTCCTTGTCCTACAGGTATATTTTTTCTGTTTCTAAATCTAAAGGGAGGATTTTTCCTACAGATAGACTTCTAGTAATCTGAAATAATTGCCTTTAGATACTGTTTTCTAAACACTAAATCTGCTACCTTGTTAGTAAAGACAGGTCATATTTTAGTTCTTTTGTGGCTCAGTAAGTCTTTGCCTTCACATCTGTTTTATGCCCAGAAAACTGAAATATATCACCAAATGTCAAAGTCTTCTCAAAAGTGTGCTGTAACAAAAAAAGCCTGAAGAGCCAACAGCAGGCACAGGAATCAGATTGTTGAACTGTACGTTCAGTTTCAGAAGGGAGCATTAAAGTTTGCACCTCCCAATACAAACACAAATGAAGCACCTGGAGTCTCTTCAGACTCCAGAAGCTTAGCACGTATCAGGCCCAGTGGACTGAGAGCAAACAGCACACTGGTAAGTGTCCAAGGGACAGACTGACCTGGTTTGTGGCAGCATTACCTCATGTATTACATTGTGTTTCACTTGGTCATAAGAAGTGTGACTGCAGTTTGTTTGACCTTTCTAAATCTTTATAAAGGTTATGTCTGTATATGGCCCTTGAAACCCATGGTTTAATATGTATTTACTTGCAAGTTGATTCCCACAAAGGACTCAGGTAACGTTCAACAGAATGCCTAACAGTAATTAGAGAAACCTTAGGAGATTCATTTATTATTACTCAGAGTTGGATTGTAATGATATAAAATACAGTCATGAAGGAAAAAGAATGCTTCAACAGTGTGCTTTTGTTCTCTAGAAAGCTGTACTGCAGAACAATTTTTCAGGATGTTACAGGAGAACGAAAAATAAAGCTCACAGTACTTTGAAAAAAAAGACAACATTTGAATGGGAGGAACATCTGAATAGGAAGCAGAACAGAAGAAGTTAAATAAGGTAGAAAACAAAGAAAGCTTTGAAATTATAAAGCAAGGTGTACCTCTGCCAGATTCATCACTGTATTCATATCCAAATTTTCCTTTATACAAAGCCTCTTATCTTCTGTTAGTCTGGAAATCAAAGCGGATGATCAAGATTAAATTACTTGAAATGCAAGCATTCCTATAGAGAGTCATCTTTTCAAAAAAACTTCCTTCCTGATTAAATTTTAGAGACAAATATCGGTGCTCCATAAACATCATCACAACACTTAACAGTGTTTACATACTTCCTGATAATTCTACACCATGGTTGTTTTGACTAGAAAAAATGGTTACATCTAGGTTTAACTTGCCACATGTAAGCACAATCTGTATATCTCAATTGACAGTCAATAAACAGAATGCTACCTAAATTCAATCTACTATACAGAGTGGCAGAAGCATGAGGATTAGTTGGTTAGGTTCTAAGCCAAAAGGCTTCTATATAGAACTTTGACTTCAACAACTTCCCTAGGTAATTACACCTTGAGGCAACGTGGCTTTAAAATCCCTCTCTGTAGGAGCTGGGCAGTACAGCAGAGTGAAGAGCATGATCTTCTTACTATAAAAAGGTGGAATATTGCCAAAGGACTATTTTATGCATACTTCTACAAACAGTTTGTTTGTTTGTTTGTTTGTTTCTTGGATTTTTTTTGGATGTCAGAGGGGGTTGTCGTGCAGAATTTTGTCATAGAAAGGTAATCTACAGTGATCAGGAGAAGGGTCATGACAGGAAATACACATTTCTTGTTTATGTTTCTGTTTATGATTTCAATAGCCTCCAATTAACCAAAAATACAGCTCAGACAGAGATGAAGTTCCTTCTAACCGAATCATTCTAATTTTGCTTAATAAGTTTTTCTTTATCCTCTAGAGCATCTGCTTTATTAAATTTCTTTTGTTGAGGGATAGTATCTTCACAGCAAACTCATTAGACTTCATTTCAACTCACGTTGATTTTAGTTGCTTAGCTTGGTGAAGTTGTTACTTGACTTCATCCAGAACATTTCAAAGCTGCACATGAACAGCTGGCTATCTGCTGTGGGGGAGGTTCCACTTGATCCTGAGCCTTTGTGCTTAGTTAGTCCCTTTGATCTGGTTAAACTGACCTGTACCGTAAAATTACTTGATTTCTTGCTGCCAGTCACATCCACCTTGCCTCATGGGCCTGAAACTATTTCCATTCACTTGCATTCTAAATATTTGTCTATACATACAGTTTTTCAATAGTTATATTGATGAGTCCCCAGTGTGTGGAGACAGGATTTACCAGCAGAAGTTCTTGTTTCTGAGTCTGGTTTTAGATACTGGCTGTTCTCTTCTGATTTTTTTCTGTTTTGGATCGGTAGAGCTAAAAATGAATGAGGGTGCCTTTGTGGAACCTGTCATTATGGAACTCAGTGAAAATTGCACCAGATGAAAGCCTAGAGCAACTTTTGTGGGAAACCACATAAGAACCACTCTGTGTGTATTTACACAGCAGCCTATAAAATTTTATTCAGATCTGAAATATGAGTATGACCTTCATAATCTTCCTCTGTAATTTGAAAACATAGAAGTACAGTCTAATGTATCTTTTTTAGCTCAGAGAACACATTCTTCTCAGAGAATTTCATAGGTTTCTTGGAAAATTTTCCAGAGTTATAAATAAGGAGAGATGGGTTAACCTGTCAAAAACAGATGAGGAAAAAGAGAAAACCAATTTAAGCAACTTACACGCTTGTCTTTTAAACAATCCCTGTGTCTGTTTGTGTATATTGGGGAAGTGTAGAACCTGAACCTTTGGCTGCCAAATCTTTCATAAAGAAGAACAATTTGTTCAACATGTGAACACAAACAAACTTCTCACAGACTTTCCCCTGCACTTTAAACAATGCAAGCTTTTCATTTTATTTACTCAGAAAAATGTAATTGAGATCCAGCAGATGATTTTCCGTGGTTTCACTCAACATAAGACTCACAGCTCAAAGAACAAAAAGAGCAAGCATCTCGTACTGAGATGACACAGTGATATATCTTCTGACTGAAGTAAAACATGGGATCAACAGTCCCCATACAAAGTAACTCAATCACATTCCTTCACAATCCATACTTGTCTGAATCTATGCAATTTGGCAGCTTTGGATAATTTCCTTTACTCCTCACTTCAGCCTCACCCTTTCCATCTAAGACTATAATTTTCGGGCCACTGCCTTGAAAGGCTCTGTTATAGACCTAACATTTATAGCAACCCTTGTGATATATCTATACAAGCCAGTCCTCTCTTCAGAATCTGTAATCTCTCACTTCAGAGCTCATATTTGAAGCCCTTGATTCGCTGTGGTTTAAAATAAAACTTTGAAGTAAACTGCATTCTTTGGCAATAGGGAAACCCACAGGCTCCTGGCCCTTTTGATCCATCTGTCTGATGCCTAGGAAAGCAGAGGCCTTCATCCATCTTAATGGCTATGTCCCTGAAATAGCAGACATGGTTTACATTGACCACCTATTTACATTTCAGGAGGACATTAACCAAAGAAACCAATGATGAGGAGACGTTGTGTTCATAGATTTAGAATAAGCTGCTGCATATCTCCTTGAATACCAGTGTTAAGAAAGGAAGACATCAGACTAGGAGAGCTTTCTTTTCATATTCTCTGGCTTCAAGAGAAAGAGCTCCAAAGTATCTGTGGTTAAGGCTTTGTACTAACAGTGTTAACAGAATAAGACATATGAATATATGGGTGAGTCAGACCCTAGTAGCAAATATTAAGGCCTTCCATATTACCAGATAAATGGTCAAAATTTAAACCCATTGTTTTCAGAAATTCTAACTTGAAGGGCTTTTTTTACTAAGCAAAAATCAGATTTCTCTGGAGTCATCACTGGAAATGCTAAATGGCTTAATTTACAGTGGATGTCGCAAAGAAAAATATAGTTCTCTATGCAAGGAGCAGGAGTTCAAATTCCTTCTTGAAAATTTTGCGGTTCTCCTTTTTGATCCCTTTCTAGAGCATAGGGAAAATAATGAAATTATCGTTTCATCATAGAATGGCATTATTGCTTATACAAGTTTGTGATATATGCTATAAGAATCTAAATGAAAACTTTTATTTTTCACATTAAAATAAAGGATATAAGGACAACAGTTTCAGATGCCTTAGGTGTTTGAATTCTGCAGTGCTCTGCCAACATAGAAAAATTCAATTTTAAATATCTGCCATGCAGTAAGATTTGTACCATTTGTACAAATGTACATACTTGATGGGAATCTTTGGTTTTGCTTTTGCTCTTTGGAAATTCTGACAACATTCTCCAGAATGCTACTCAGTCAGAATATTGCAGAGTTGATGCATCTTTTGGTGCAGATACAGGAAAAAAAATCACGTGTTAATTAGGAAATATATTTGTGAAGGTCAAGATAATATAAACAACTGAAAAAAGTATCACTTTTTAAGAACAGAGCATAGGATAGGAAAGAATGATTCACACCAAACTGATTAGCAATTTTTATGGTAAATCATAGTGACTTCTAGTAACAAAGACAAGGAAAACAGGCATTTCAGCAATTAATTTAAATGAGATACACTTACAGTGAAGCTTCTCCTTTTATTCCTTAGTGTAGATACAACGCCTGGGGATTTGCTGACCATTAGGCAGGCAGCCAAATGAGTCCTGTATAGCTATTGCTTCAGGCATCCCAGTTGTGCTCATAATAGCACAGTACTCCTTAACAAGCTTATTTTTGGAATGACAACGTTTTTAAAAAATCTTTTCCTTCGCCTGAAATGGTGAACTGAAAAGCAGAGGGTTAGTTAATTAAGTGAATGAGGCAAGTATTGTATTATATTACTGACAATTAGCAAATGAAGTATGGAAGAGTAGAGGAAGTAACTAAGTAAACTACGACCCCATTAAACTGACTTTAGTAGTATGAAAGGTTTTAAAACACACAGCTTAGGAAAGAAAAATTAACACATCCAAGTAAATGGAAATTTGAAACAGTGAAGGGTAAAAAATCATTTTATGTGAAGCAGACTATGAGAGAACTACCTAGTTGCCTTTTTCAGATAAAAGCAATTCCTTCTTTTTCTGGTTTACCTTATTAAACCATTTATACATTAGTCTGTCAAAAATTAACGCACAATGGGAGGAAGGCTTCACTGTGAGAGCATATCAGTATTTAGAGGCAGGAAATTAACTGGAATCAAATTAAAATTACGGAGAAAAACACAAGTTCCTTGATGTTGGACTGATTGTACTATATTCACAAATACGAAGATTCAATTTATTGCACTGAAAGGGGAAGTGTGTGTTTGGAGGAAAGTTACCAACAGAATTCTCAAGGATTAGTTTGGAGACTAAAAATAGCAGATAGTATCATAGCTAATTTTGGTACAGCGTATGTGCGTATGACATTTTCTGATGACAAAGTCTGGAGGCAGTGTCAAACTAGAAAGGCTCAGAATATCATACGGGTCACTGAACTTCAGTTACTGAAAGGAGATGAGGTTAATATGTACAAAGTGCAAGGTTGCAGACTTTGGAATTAATAGCAGGAATTTTCTATTACCAGCTGATAGTTCATAGTTTAGAAAAGACAATTAGGTAAAAACCCTATACATCTGTTGCAGCACAACTGTGTACTACCAGGGAGATGAAACTATTAAGATCTCCACACAGTTTTAATACAGATAGACAAGTGTACAACCTATTATGTAAGAATTTTTTGTGACCTTTTCTGAAATAATGTAAAATGGCTGACAATCTTGGTATAGGAGACTGAAAGGATTTACCTTATTCAGTTTATTACCTTATTTCATTTAGCTTATTACCTTCATTTCATTACCTCATTTAGCTTGTGTAACGAAAATCTGAGAAAACATTTATTATTGCTCTCTGGATATACTGGGGATAAAGGAAGGCAAGAGAAACACTGAAAGAAAAAATACTTGAAGTAGAACTCAGTATCAGCATATGATCACCTAAGAAAATTGCCATGAAAATTCATCATGGAGATTAGAAAGTTTTCCAACTGTTCAGGACATAAAGTACTGAACAGCTTCCCAATAGGAGTATGGAGGCAAAAAAATCTAAACCTGCTTTAAGATGAAAGCTTGATAAATTTACAAATGTGGTTATATGACCCATTTAACTGCTGCAGGAAGGAACTAGATCTCCTAGTCCATGAAGTCTTTTCTGATCCTGTGTTCTATTTAGAAAAAAAGCAGATGAGAAGGCTTCAGCAATAACAGAAGCAAAAGACAACAAGGACATTTCAGTCCAAACGTAAAGAAACAAAATTTAAACAAAGTACAGCTGTGATCTGATCACCTGGACAAGGTTAGCTGGCAATAAGGAAAACTTTCTTACTTGAAATTCTGGAAACTGTTATTATTCTGTTTCTTTTACAGCATACCTAGCTGCTCTTCCAGATATAGTTCTGGGATGTTTCCAAAGCTGCTATGGGAGATAGATTTGTGTCCTTTCTAGGCAGTTCTACTTTTGTTTCGGTTACAGTAAATGAGGGCCTGTTTTCACTATACTAATAGTCCAGAGTCAGAAACTCTTTCGGTAAGGCTCCTGTATATCTCCCAAAACCCCACTTTGCTCTCCAGGGATATTCCCTACATAGCAACAGTTTTCAAGTCTTAGCCCAAGAGTGTTTGGCAGCACGGAAGGGAGCTCCTGTAATTTATGTACCCATGACACCTTTCTGCAGCTGCACAAATCTGAAGGTTCGTTTGTCCTAAAGCTATTTTTGCCAAGAAGTGCAGTTAGGCCAATAAAAAGCAATTCTCTTCATAAAACTTGCCTTGAGTATCAAGTAAGGAACAGGGGAAAGTCGAGACCCAAAAGCAGTTCTCGAAACTCCCCCCCTTTTTTTTTTCAATAGCTTTTAGTAAGTAACTCATAGCCAATTTTTCACCTTTGGCCTTGGGCTCTGCATTTTGGTCACCTTGTTTGGCTGGGTGCTTGTCGCTGCTTGGAACCAATTTTCGAAGGCCTAAATCAATTAACCCATGGCCAGTTTTTCACCGTCGGCCTTGGGCTCTGCGTTTTGGTGCCCTCGCCTAAGCTGGGCGCTGTTTGTCGCCAGCTGCCACAGTTGCGCTGCCAGTTGCGCTGGATTCATTCCCTTGCAACAGCCTTTCCCTCACGGCAGTGACTTCCCCTCGGGCGGCCTTTTCTCCCGTCTCCCCAGCACGGGGGATCGCCGGGTAGGCAGAACTCATTTGGATTTGGGTCGGTGCCCCACTCGGGCAGCGGCTCTGAGGGGGCGGCTCTGGCCGAGCTCGGGGTTCAGCGGCCTCGCCTGGCCCTGCTGCCGCCCCCGCCAGGCGGCCCCAGCGCGGCCCCGCGGCGGCTCTTGCGGCAGGGCCGGGAACAGCGGCCGGGCAGAGGGGCCGGGAGCAGCGGCCGGGCAGAGGGGCCGGGGCGCCGCCGGCGGCTGCAGCCTCTGCCCGAGGGGCTGTAGCCTCTGCCCAGCTCGGCCGGGGCGGACTGCGCCCCTGAACTACAGTGAGTGGCGATCCCAGCACCTCGGGAATAACTCACCTCTCCTGTGCTGTCCCCAGGCATGAAATCCTCAGCCCTTCCCTCTTATCACTAGTTAAACCCTGCCAACTCAAACCCAAGCAGCCCCTTCTTTCCTCAAAAGAAACCATCTAGTTTATCCATGACTCCTCTCCCTGTGTTCTTATGCTTTTCCACAAAAATATTTCACTGTCAGGCCGCGGCTTGTAAACTCTTCGGGTGGTCTCCTCAGGCAGCCAAATGTCCACGCTGTGCTTTTATTTTAAGGAGAAATGAGAAAAGCATTTGATTACAAGGGGCTCTCAAACAGGCCTATTTAATTTTGATTTCTTCCCACTTGGATCTATAAATATAGCTGAAGATTACAAAGGGTTGTAAAGTAAATACCAAAAGACAACACTCACAGTTTTCCACATAGCTACACCCTAAACCCATAATATGAGGAAATCTGTCCAAAACTTTGAAGTGCTATTATAGTTTGTTATATGACAAAACACTGGGATTTCTATGTATTTATTTAGCCACCTGCCACTCCCTCAGCAAGTTTTTAAATCCATTTGTTTGCTGTATAGGAAAACAGTATTAAGGGGAGTTGTATTTTCAAGTTACTTGGATTACTAAAACATTAACTGAAAGCAAACTCATGATAACAATGTATCTTTGACTCATACTTGCATGATAAAATCAAAATCTTCTTTTAATCTATTATTTTTTGGGGGAGAGGGAGGAAGCCTTTGATTCACCTATTTTCTCCTTAATTATTTTCCTCCAACTGAATGTTATTCTTATGATTCTAGCAAGAAATTTTTAAAAGTAATTTTGACCTCAGGTCCCATTAAATAAACAGTTAAAACCATAAAAAGACAAATTAGTAGTAGTATTTCTGCTCATTTGGGAGCACATTGAAGACAGCAGTTGATACAGATGATCTAATTAAACCAAATGATGTAATAAAGCAAAACAGAGGATTAGGAAAATTTCCTTTCCCTATTTAAATTCTCCGATCCAGACTACAGCATGTCATGTGTTCCAAACCCAGATTCTAATATTGCAGCCAATGGACTTATATTTGAAGACCAGATTTCTGTTGTTGTTGTGTTAGGAGTTTGTCAGGTTGCCTACTTTGAACTTTAATCTGGTTTTTTTCATAGTGTATCTCATTTGCAGTTCTCTGTGATGTTCCCAACCTAAACAGAGTTGCTCTCTTGGTTAAGATGGACATCCTATGCTGTGATTTCATTTTAGAGTATTATCAGTGTATTTAACTCAGTATGAGTTAGATCTCTACCAGCATAGTTTGATCTACTGAAGTTTATGGAAAAACCTTAATGAATCTGAGTTATCTCAGCAAGGTGCTGGCTGAAGGATCAGGATACTAATTTCTCATACAAGCGGTACACTTTTCCAGTAGGAGAGGACTTGATATTTACCATGTAACACAGCTTTTCCTCTTTGTTACATTTATAAGAAAGCTGTTTGGTTTGTAACGGAAAGCTTGAATAGAATCCACTGAAGTCATGTGTAGTTTGGCTGCTAAGGATTTGAGGAAAGCTAAAAGAAAACATTTGGCTTAAACACTGGATTGCAGTGGTGTGTTCTTGGAACAAGAACAAAAATATTTTGCTATTGAACGAAAATATTTTTAATTACAGAAGAAACCACACTGAGTTTGTGATGCCTGTTTGAAGTCTTGTGTCTATGGAAATGCACTAACAGTAAATTTCAAGTGTTTTCCATCAGAAGGCATTGGATGTAATTCTTAGTGCCAATAATTCTCTGGTATTATATAATGTATTCTTCCTAAAATTAGTAGAAGCTGTGTTGTCACATTTTGAGCAGTTCTGACAATTACTCTACTGTCTATATATGTAAAATTTGTACTCTGAAACTAAAAATTATTAAAATCCTAGTGCAGTGAGCATAGGTGTGTAGCAGCATTGATAGGTATGTCCTCCAGGCATCCCTATATGCCATGGGATTTTTTTGAAAGGATGTATTTATAGGCAAGCTACCCTGAAATTTAGTGTTTCTGCAATGAAAAGTTGCAGCTAGCAAAGAGCACACAAATTGTTTCTTCTGTAATTTTAGAAAAGAAGGTAGTAATACTAAACCATTTAAACTACTAAACCAACTGCAACTACTCAAATAATTTACTGAGATTACTCAGGAGCATAACTGTGGGTACTTGAGAATGTGCCATGGGATTAATCATACCCATAAGGAGCTCTCAGCTCTCAGTTTCCAAATAGGAGAGTAGAATTTTCCAAGAGTATGGCTTTCCCTATACCATGCATGTATTAAGCTCAACACTGAATTAATGGGATGATGGCATGCTACTAATACTGCATATTAGCTCACTGCCTAAAATTGTTGAGGAATATTTGAACTTTGATAACTGTAGCAATGAAGATGAAACAAAGATGACCCTCTTTGAAGCTGAAAGAAAGACTTCAGGAACAATACTGTCCATATGCCTTTCAATGTTCCTTATCAGACACCTGAAGAAGGTATTTTGTGGAATATAATACTCTTCCAAGTACTGATCCTGCCTAAAAACTTCTCAACTTGGTAATAGGTGCAGCCAAAACATTATGGGGTATGTATGTGCAGGCTGAACCACTTTAAAAACAGTCAAAAGAAACGTTTTGTGTTGGTTCTTCGAACCAACTGACAGCAGTCCAGATCATTAGAGTCTCTTCTCAATAACCAAATTTGAGTGGGTGCTACAGACTGTGAGATAAAAATAAGACTAAATTCAAAATGAGAGATTGTTTGTTCACTAGTTTCAGTGTCAGATTATTTTAATTTGAAGCTGTACTCATTGCCTCTTTCAGGACACAGAAAATAAACTACGTTTGACATGTTCTTCAGAAAACCCAGATCTGTCTGATAGGGTAAGATTCATCTCATTTAACTTTAGTTGGGTATATATCATAACTAAGCTAGTTGCCTGCTCTTCTATACAGATAAGAAAGAGTAGAAAAATTATTTATCCAAGCTTCTTTTGAATGGCATGTGTTAATGTCTGTCTTTTTACATTGGGTACAGAAATACAAGAAATACAGAAATGCAGTAAATACCAAAACTTTTGAAAGCCAAACCAGACAAGATTAACTTCATAGTCTGCAACTTGACTGTATCTCTTTCATATGAAGATTAACAATTTTGGAGCACAGCTTTAATCCCTCAAGAGTTAGCTGAATGAATTTGTCTGTGTGTATATGTGTGTGTGTGTGTGTGTGTGTGTGTGTATGTATATAAAATAACAAATATTTCATATATAAATATTTAGGAAGTTTATAGTGAAGAATATGTGGAATCAGGCAATCCAAGGGAAGGTTGCAATAGGACAATTAAGTTAAATGATAAACCATAACTATTTGAATAAGGTTGATCTATTTTTATCTTTAAAAATGTGGTCTATCTAAAGGCAAGTTACATGGGAGTTTATGAGGCAACTGAAAAATAGGGCACTTGGTATTGTAATTATTAATATAAATTTTATTGATCTCCTCCCTCCTTACAGACATCCATCACTAAATTGGAGGGTGAGTAAATACATCTGGGTTTGGTACAGAGTAGTAAACTAAAATCAAGCAGTCTATGCTGAACTCCATTTTCCACCATCCAATCCATTTACCAGTTCAACGGTACAGCTTTAATTACAGTAACATGATTTGTAATATGTCAAAGCTGTAGGGAAGGCTATGCTAGATCTGGAGCAATACATAACAAGAAAGTGAAAAAAAAAAAAGAAAAAGGAACAATGTAGGTTTGACTTGCAGACTCTAAATGCCAGAAGACTGTCCATAGCCCAAATTTAAATTGTGGAATGCCTTGAATGTTTCCTGAGAAGTTAGTGGTGCTGAGGCATTTTGAGAAACACCTTTGGCCACAACAACCCCCTGCAGAACTACAGGCTGGGCACAGAGTGGCTGGAGAGCAGCCAGGCAGGAAGGGACCTGGGAATTTGGATTGACAGGAAGCTGAACATGAGCCAGCAGTGTGCCCAGGTGGCCAAGAAGGCCAATGGCATCCTGGCCTGGATCAGGAACAGTGTGGCCAGCAGGACCAGGGAAGTGATTCTTCCCCTGGACTCAGCCCTGGTGAGGCCACACCTCGAGTGCTGTGTCCAGTTCTGGGCCCCTCAGTTCAGGAAGGATATTGAGGTGCTGGAGCAGATCCAGAGAAGAGCAACAAGGCTGGTGAAGGGACTCGAGCACAAGTCCTATGAGGAGAGGCTGAGGGAGCTGAGACTGTTCAGCCTGGAGAAGAGGAGGCTCAGGGGAGACCTCGTCACTCTCTACAACTCCCTGACAGGAGGTTGTAGCCAGGTGGGGATTGGTCTCTTCTCCCAGGCAGCTATCAGTAAGACAAGAGGGCACGGTCTTAAGCTCTGCCAAGAGAGGTTTAGGTTAGATATTAGGAAGAAATTCTTTACAGAGAGGATAATCAGCCATTGGAATGGGCTGCCCAGGGAAATGGCGGATTCTCTGTCCCTGGAGGTTTTTAAGATGAAACTCCATGTGGCACTTAGTGCCATGGTCTAGCAACCACAGCAGTAGTGGGTCAAGGGTTGGACTTGATGATCTCAGAGGCCCCTTCCAACACGGCTGATTCTATGATTCTATGAAATTCAGCTGGTTTTACATGCTTTAGCATGTAATCCCTTTACCATTGTCACACAGTAATTGTGCTTTATATGTAAGATTCTTTTCTCATTGATATTTTGACCTAATCCTCCAATGTCTTATATGCTATAGAAAGTGAATAGAAAAATTTGCATATTGGTAACTAAGGTTATATACCTTGTAGAGATACAGAGTCATATCTGCAGACTTTTAAAGAGAAACTCAAGCTAGGTTCGAATGCACTAGTTCAGCTACTGGAAACAGTGTAGCCATGGCAGCAAGCAGTTCAGTTTCAGCTGTAAAAGCTGCCTGTAAAGGTAAGTAAATATTTGGACAACTTGCTGGCACTCAGTTCTTGTGCTACAACAGTTACACTACTTCAGCTATTTTATGTGCCACTCAGGATGACCTCAGCCTAAGGAGACAGCATAGTTGTACCCGTTGGCTGCTTGATGCCTTGCCCAACAGGCTTAGAAGCACTCGAAAAAAGAAAAGCAAATTTAAAACTCTACCAGTTCTTTATTAGTATCTGTGTAGCAATCTCTTGGTCCAAAATGTGAGACTGTAACAGACGCTTATTCCTAGTCTTGAGCTGTCACTACCTTTTCCCTCCTCAGCGCTCATCTCCCTTTATAGAGGAAGTGATAACAATTATCAGTGTATCCAAATAGTATTATCAGTTCTTGTATGTATACATTTTCTGTAAACAATATGTTTACATATTCATTTAATCATTCAGATGATCATTTTACAAACTTATTTTTGTTTCTGCGCTGCTGAACTGAGGAGCCCAAGAAGACTAGTGACTTTAGTCAGTACTGTTTCAGAGTAGGCCTGAGTCAGTACTGTTTCAGAGTAGGCCTGATTCCATTCCTCTTAAAAACTGCAAACCTGGATCATTTCACTAAGTTGCTTTATAATGCAGTGCCTATTCAGGGAAATAGCCATGTGGTAAGACACTGTTCAGTGTGTTGAAGAGTGTTGGCCTCAAGGCTCTAGGACTGATCATTTATTATTCACATGGGTTTGTTTACTGCCCTGAAAGAACATAAGCAGGCTAGTACTTCTGGGGCAATGAGATATACCATTAAGGTGCCTTGTGAGGCCTGTTATCTAAACTTACTTTGCACCACTGCTTTTGTATTCAGT
Source organism: Lepidothrix coronata (assembly GCF_001604755.1). Classification (NCBI taxonomy): domain Eukaryota; kingdom Metazoa; phylum Chordata; class Aves; order Passeriformes; family Pipridae; genus Lepidothrix; species Lepidothrix coronata. The sequence goes on from NW_016690395.1 coordinate 1,062,050, forward strand.
GTCTGAGGATGGTTTTTACATGGTGATTGAGGTATTATTAGCAACTGAATGATTGTTAGAAATCACTATAGCTAAGCCAGCTGACTTTATAATTCTGCTGCCCTTAAAGTGGATTTCAGTAAAGGTATGTTTTATACCTTTACTGAATAATTTACAGACCTCTTTTACAAGACACCACAAAGGATCAATAGAGATATAAAACACACCCACTGCTGTATATGCCAGCTACTGCAAAATGCCACGGTGTTCTTTTTGCAGAACAAATTGCAAACACATGCACCAATTCAATACAGATTATTTTCTTTAAATCATACAAGCTACCCATGAATTAAGTAGTTAATAGTGATTTTTAGTTCTTTTATTTTCCTAGAATTAAAAAGTTACATAGAAGAAAAAAAGGAAAAGTTGCTTTTCAGTGCTCTGCTTAGGGAACAATAATTGCTATTAGTTTTTCAGGGTTTATTTCTATCTTAAATCTGTGTATATATGCTAATAGTTAGAAGCTGTGTTTCCATAATGAGGATACCAAGATGTTTTAGACATATTTTGTCATATTTTTGCTTTTATGCACAACAGAAAATTAGACATAAGGACATGTGGTTATTTAGATGGCCTACACTTATTTGGCTCTGTGGTTACAAGTAGGCAGAAAACTGCATAGAAAGGCCTTTGTCTGTGAATATTTGAGTTCTACAAAGTACACAGATTAGTCTTTATACTGATAATACAATTAATATTGATATGAATGATGATAGCTAGCTCTGTCTAGAATTATTTGTAGACTTTCAAGAAGTTACTTACATTTCATTTGAGCTATGATAAAACGTATTAAGTATTAATACTGCCGCAGTTTGCTAAACTACCTCCTACTATGGTAGTTAAATATGATGCCTATAAACTTGTTGAATATTGTTTCTTGAATATCAGGGACAAAAAATTTCCTACATTTTCTAATTGCCATGGTACATGAAAGAAATAGAGGGAAATGTTTTAATCATTATCAGGCAAATGAACACTTCTTGCACAACTGATGTCTTTTAGTTGTCTTGAAGTTGGATTCTGCTGTGTCTGGTCTGTTGTGATATTTTAATCTTTTCGTAACTGATTTCCTTTCCGTGCTTGTCCTTATCTATAAATTATTACCTCATTTTGTTCTACCGTACTATGCTTTCTGTTTCTATATATGTACACAGATTTGCAGCTCAAGAACCCCTCTTTTTAGGCACTGTGGCACAACGTGCTTCTAATAACGTAGCTAAGTTCCATATACTTCAAATGCAGTGTTAGTGGTAGCTCAGCTTCAGGCATGGGCTATAGCATCCTAAACCATAATGGACAGACCTTTGTGGCAGTGATTCTGTCAGCACAAAAGCACTTGACCACTGCTTAAGAGGATCAGGTGGACAGAAGATGTCAATGTGTCATTTGCTGTACACTGGCCAAAAGCAATGAGTGGAAGGAGGGGTTTCACACTCTAGGACGAATTGGCATTGATTCAGCAAGTCATACTTTTGCATTAAAGACTGAAGAATTTGATAATTTAAGGAAAAAAGAAAAACACAGTTTGGTTTTTTTTCTCATAGCAAAAGAATAATTAAATTGTAGCCTTTAGGTGGGAATGGCACTTAGTACCAGGGGAGGAGGGGTTTGGGGGAGAAGGTAGCAAGAACTTCTTTAATTGACTTTGCCATTCAAGGAAACTGTAATGCCAAATTTAGTTAATGGCATGAAATACAAGCAGAGTAAAAGCATTTTTACCCTTACCTTGTATCTAGTTTTTAGAGATAAGAATATCTTTAGCAATTAACAAAACTTGCGAAAACTTGACAAAGCACAGCAAACTTCCTTATTGGTCATATTATAAGATAATAATTACTGTTAAAACTGAATAATTAAAAAAGTTAAATCGCCTTTCCCTACCTATACTGTTTTCTGCACTTGTGTTATGCAAAATACATAAAGTGCACACAGTTAGCTGTGCTTTCAGTTTCTTTTTTTTCCCATTCACTAACATTTTCTCCTCCTTCAGAAAAAACTTAAGATCCAAACAAATATTTTCTGTTTTAATAAGAAAGCATATCAGTTTTTAAATGTCAGAATTGTCTATCAGAGCTCTTTTCTCAGCTTTAACTACTGGACAATATTTTTGTATCACCTAACACAAATAAATTTATGATGAAAAGTGATTAATGTTTTGATCAGATGGTGACTAGGGATTTGACATGGGGTAGTGAGGTTGGAGGGGTTACTTCTTACTCAGCAAACACACATTCCTGGCTTGCTGCAATGTTTAGTAAGATGTGTTTGCATAAAATACTATGGAAGGTGGTGTGAAATAATTTTTCCTTCATACTGCAGTAGTATGGTCATGATTACAAATGGGGATTTTTAGAAGTACAAGAGGGAAATGCCAAATACATAGAAGAAGAAAAATGTCCTGATGAAGAGGTTAAGCACTGGAATTTCCTGACAAAAACCCTGTGAACTCTACATCCTTGGAGATACTCAAAATTTGACCGGACAGTACTAGCCCTGCTTTGATAACAGGTTGGATTGCATGACCTCCCGAGATGCCTTCTAAACTAACTCTCCTACAATTTAAAGACAACTGTCTGTGCCCTAAATTAACTTATGTTTCAATCATAGGGAAAGATGAAAAAACTGTAGGCCAGGCAATTTATAAGAGAAAATGAATACTCAGTACAAATTTATGTTTTTGTTTCCACATGTACTATTTTAGAACATGGTTTCCAGACTGACTTGTTTGAAACATATTCTTTAATGTGTCTATAGGCTGAGCTGCTCTGTATTAATTCTAAAAAAAGCTTGACCCAGAGTTAATTTTAGAGGTGCTAGCAAATGCTGATGTTATAAAGCATCTTTTCCTGTTTATGGTAAGAACAGATCTTCTCTTTTCTCATACTTATTACCTTGCCAAAACCAGAGGTCGTTAGCAAGGTGAATGTCTGTTTTTTCAGTGCTGCTGTCAATATAATTTTAGGAAATACACACAACTGCTGTACAATACAAGTTTTCAGATGGAAAGAAACAGTATTTTAGTCCACGTTTTTCCCATTAATGTCATTGAGGTTTGTATTTGGCATAAGAAATGTCATGATTTTTTTAATTATTATTTATTTATTTAGAAGCTGTACAGGATATATTGGTGAAACATGGAGGTCCCTGCAGTTTCCCTTATACAGCTAATTTCTATAAACTAAGAAGGGGTTTTTAAAAGCTGTAATGATTGCAACTAATACAAGTGCACATCCATTAGGACTTAGGATATCTTAGCTGAGCTGACATTAGCAGTACTTAAAAAATACAAGCAATATACTTGTATAGAAAAAAACCAGCCAACCTCTTTAGTATGTATTCATGCAAAAGCCTGGGAAGTCAATAAATATATAATACAGACAAACTTAACTTTTCCCCCATATTTGGTAATAAAGTGCAGACATACAGTCAGTTTTCCAGGTTTTCACTTTTAGGTGAGAATCTCAAAAGTATTTTAAAAATGGACAGATGAATGGGAAGAAAAATTAGGGCCCCAAAATACGTATATAAACTTATTTGAGAGATTCAGAATAGAGTTCCAACCCATCAAAATCTTTGACAGAGAAGGCTGGTCACAGGTCCCGTGTAACTGGGCTATCAAAAAACAGTGAAAATACGTAAAAAATATAATTACAAGCAACTTGCCCAACATTGCAATGCAGAGATGGAAATAGAATTCCAGTCTTTTATTTTAAAATCCCAAGATAAACAGTAGATTTACAGTGTTCCCTATTCCCTATCTTCTATACAGTTTTGGATTTTATGTTTTTTGGCAGGCTAACAAAGTTTAGCATAACACTGTGGGCTTATGTGGCCTTCTTTCCCTCTGTAATATTCTTGGAACAATATCATAATAAAGTGATGTTAAAAGGATTATTCCAGCACTTTCTGATTCTGAAGTTTCTTCCCATACTCCATGTACCAGAGGCCTGATCTGTCTCACATCTGTGCAACCGTGCACACAGCCACTCCACCTATACCCACATGTTTGCATTCTGGGTTTATTGGAAATTTCCAAGATTTGTTTATTCTAGACACACTAGATTTCCCACTGATAAAAAATAGTGCGATGTTTGCTTATAGTACATAGGTCAGTGAGCTGAAGTCAGAAAACCTCATCCCGTTTCTGATGTGCAGCTGAACCTTGGAGAAGCCACCACTGTACAATCCTATTTTTATCTAATAACTGGGAAAAACCATAATACTTTCCTTTCTACAAAGTCTGGATGCATATAGATAAAAAATACTGAATATTTTATTACTAATAAGAAATTATTATAAAAATCAACTGAATATCCATTGCATACTAATATTTGAAGAAGGATTGAAAACATTAAAATTATGTAAAACTTAGGTTAACATTTAAAGAAGACACTGTTACAATATGTAAAAAATAACCATATCTTTATTTTCTTATTGACTTAAGTCTGTAAGTTACTCAACAAAATCTTAACTTTTTGTTATCTTGAGAGTCTTATAAAGGAAAGAAGGCACACCATACAAACCTTGAATGAAAGCAAGAATGTACAGAAAGTACCTCAGCCATGAGAAAATTTGCAGAGCACAGGGAAGGAGTAGGAGAGGAGGATGATGAAAATAAGAATGAATAAGGAAGTTATAGTAAATTTAGGCAGAAGAGAAGCAGGCACTTTATATATCCCTCAAGAATTTGAGTTTGGCAATTCATGACTGTCTTGGATTCTACCGTCAGTAAGAATTAAAGTTTTTTATAACTGAATAGTCAGTATGAAAATGAAATATTTATAACCATTATTCTCATACTACAGCTTCTATTCTTGATTAAGAAAATTTAAGTAGTCATTTTAAATCCTGCAGAAGAGAAATTGTTGTTGTTCTCAACCTTTTTCACATTATCCTAGCATACAGAAAAAGTGATATAGGGCTTTCTTCCATTTTATTTTGAAAACTTCTTTCTAGATCCAAAAATTGCTGATGATTATAACCCACCACTTACTTGGTGCCTAAGGACTGAAATAAAACGTGATTCTTCATTTCTCTTAAAAATGTTGGATTTTTCTTAAAAATGTTAAGTCCACAAACATTTTTCTCAATGCTTTATAATACAGTTAGTTAAACCTTGGTGTTAGTAATGCCAAGGTCACAGTTTCAGTCCCCTGTATGGGCCATTCACTTAAGGGTTGGACTCCATCCTTGTGGGTCCCTTCCAGTTCAGAAGATTCTGTGATAGAAATTTAGTAGAATTTCAAGGATTTTATCAGTGACCTGCAGAACTTAATGAATTTCCATTAACACCAAAACTGTTAATCCAATACCTCCCTAAACACTTTACAGATTTAGCAGAAGATCTATTAAAGCAGATAATAAATTTGTCAGAAGAAAAGCCCTAGTGAAGACCTAGCAGCAGCCTTCCAATGCTCGAGGAAGTTACTGATCAAAAGTCTGATGCCAGGCTCTTTACAGAGGGACAAGAAAAGAGAATGAGAAACAGCAATCAAAAATTGGGAAAGGATGTTCCAGCTAGATGTAAAGAAAACATATTTCAGTATGATGATACTTAAGTATTGCTGCAGGTTTTCCAGAGTCTGTAGGGTCTCAGAGGTTTTCAAGACCCAAATGAACAAAGGTCTGGGCAGTCTGGCCTGAATTGAGTGTTAACCCAACTTTAAGGAGTGGGTTCACAAGAGGTCTATTCCTGGCTGATGAAGTCTCTGATTCAATTTGCAGCTAACTCTGGTGCTGAATGTGACAACTTTTTAACAGGCAGTGTGAAGCACTGCTTAAGAGTTTAGGACAGAAAACGAGATGTAGCTCTGTTTGTCTCAAGGAAAATGTAGGTAAGTAGAGCAAATATAGGCAAATTGCAATCCCCTCTGCTGAAATGAAAATCAATGAACATGGCACAGTTTTCCTTTAGGCTTCTTTGAGCATTTGCAGTCAGCAATATTTGCATTCATCCCATTTGTGCCCTAGTCTGCCTGACATTTTTTTAAAGGACAGTGGCATAAAACCTTTGCTACGCTAGAAAGTTGTTTCCACAAATCCATTATAAGAACTAAAATGTAATTCTACAAGTGACCATTAAGTATTGCAACTGTTTTAAGAGAAATTTGCAGGAAGCAAAAATCATCCCAGGAGCTGATGTCTGCATAAAAGACTGCATGATCATAAACCTGCTATCATCAGCATGTGGACTGTAGTGATGTATAGGAAAAAAGTGGAATGGAAATGACTGACATTGGCCACTGGTTGCAGTTCTTCTTCTGCTCTTGGGATGCCCAGTGGAAGCTAGATCATGATCTTTCAGCCAAAGGCTGTTAATCCCCATGATTCCAGAGATGTAAGGAATATAAGACACTTGTATTCCACCTTACATTCCGGATCTTATATTTTTTGCTGCTGGAGATATCCCTTGCCTACTCTAAAAATCTGATTTCCCCTTCTTTCTCTCTGTAACAGGAGTCAGAATCACAAATAAGGACATATATACAAGGGACAGTTTCTAGTTCGTCCTTCTCCTTGTCTCCATATGACAGCAAAACAACAACTCCTTAAGATGCAAAGAATGGCATTTTGAATTCAGTAACAATAGGTTTTAAAAAGAGATTAAAAAAACCTCAGTACCTCTAATTACAATGTTTAACTAACTTGCATAATCACTGCAGCATGAAATCTTCAGGAATCATTACATAGACTCATAACATAGAATCATTACTTATGAGTGTTAGGTGATGTGAAAATACTTTTTCACTGTGGATTGTGCCATCCCTATCTGTCATGTGTCCCAGGCCCTAGAAGAAAGGTGAAGAAGGTGCTAATTAACTAACTCCCAGTGGCTACAATATCTAGTTTAGCCGTGATTGCTTACTATGGCATAGTTCTCTGTGTTGCAGTATTTTTCTGGTATTCTCATTAGCCCTTCCCTCAAAATTTTTGTGAACAAATTAACAAAGTTATAAAATAATGTTTAGAAAATGCAAGTATCAAGCAGAGTGTGATAGCGGGGATTGAGTGAGAGTCCATACTGGATATTTGCATCAGGGTTTTTTTTTCTTTTTTTTTTTTCTTTTGCCTTAGAAAAGACCATGGGTACTGCAAATTTTTCAGATGGACTAGAAAAATGCTTGCCTGGAATTATTTCTGTGGGAGGATCAACAAAGTCTGCTTTTGGTTCAGGGAAATGTGTTAATTTTATTTTTTTTTCATTAATTACATTACGTCAGTAACTTACTTGCGGTATTATCATCAGGGCTGTGGATCCCAGCGCTTTCTCATAGTAGTTATATGATCAGCAGCATTTCCACAAGTCACTCAGTTACTCCTGAGTCAGAAGGGAGTACCACTCTCCGGTCAGAGTATGATATCTGCTTTGCTTTTCTTCATACTCTGAAAGGAAGATAAGGATCCTCATATTTCTGGTGTCAGTATAGTTCCTTCTTCAAAGCCTATTCCACTGTAAATTTTTAATACTTTCATACTTTTTATGCCTATCCCTGAATTGGCAGAATGCCAAATTAGCTCAGTGCATAATTAATGAGTATCAATTATAATCCTACTAGATAGAAGTTTCCTATCAACTTCAGATTGCAGAATACACTTCCATTTCCGTCTTAATTTCTCTTGCTTTTCCTAGTGTGTGCAACCTTGGAGATATCTCTATTTACAACTCCCTGTGGTTTATTTATAAGAGCAGAACAAGAATCTAGACTCTTAACAATGAAGACATCTCATTGGTCTGCCACATATAAACTTGTAGTACCTAAAGTCAAGATTATGCTATTGTGTTTTCCATTGAGACATTTCATGGAAAACTGTTAGCCTCCTCATCTGTTCTGAAATCTGCACCTCTTCTCAAGCTAGAGACTTGAGAACATTTTTCTCAGAGGATTATAGGAAGAGCCCTTTTCCCTGTATTATGACTCATCCATTCTGCATCCTCCTCCAAATCAATTTGAAAATATGAATCAAAGGAAAAGCCACTCTAGAACATATTTTTATGATGGTAAATGTGCATTTGGCAGGACGTAACAATACCTTGATCCCTTTACTTTGACTTCATGCCATTAGAAGCCATCTAATCATATCTGTGTGATGATACATAGAAATTGCAATAAAGATTTATGCTTTTCAGTCTAAAAAATCATCCACTAAACAACATTTTCTCACTTGTGGCCTTTGCACTAAATCTTTTGGCCATGACTTTAATAAGTAGCACCAAGGCATTTCGCTCCCATATAAGAATAAGCCCAAAACTACTGTGAATACATTTCAAATATAGTGGAACAAAAGGCGACATGCATCTTTTTACCAAACTCATTTATCTTTTGAGTCCTGTGAAAAAGAAGATTAGTGTTAAAGTCCTGCTAATACAGAGACTATCAAAAGAAGCATGTCATATTTGAAATTCAGAACTGATATATGAGTCAGCTCTGTCTTTTGCTTCTTTACCTTGGAAGATCATGACTCATTCACTTACTTGAAGGATATCTGTCAGAATGTCTTTAGCCATTTCACAGACTTTATTCTACAGTCTTGGACAAAGTCATAGCAAAATTTCATTTGAGACTATTTTGTATACCTTCTGTAGTTTTCCTCAAACTTTTTTAAACTTTGGGAGAAATAGGAATGGGATTGTATTAAGATCTTACTTAACAGAGGAGTATCAGAACATACAAACAAAAAAATACCAAAAGCAGCAATTTTCTGGTGTTCAGTGCATAACTCCATTAAAACTTACTTGTTGGTTGCTGGTCTGTTTATTTAAAAGGAGAAAATGCACCTCCTGTTATGCTATGCAGAAAGAAAACAAAAGGAAATGGCCTCGAGTTGCACAAGAGGAGGTTTAGATTAGATATTAGGGACAAAAAATTCATGAAAAGGGTTGTAAAGCCTTGGAACAGATTGCCCAGGGAAGTGGTGGAGTCACTATCTCTGTAAGTGTTCAAAAAATGTGTGGATGTGGCACTTGAGGACATGGTTTAGTGGTGAACATGGTGGTGGTGCTAGGTAAATGGTTGGACTTGATTGATGGTCTTAAAGGTCTTTTCCAACTTTAACAATTCTATGATTCTAATTTGGAAGGGTAAGTAGATAAGCAGCTAGAATAGAAGGATCCTTTACTCCTTTCTGTCCTTTACCCGGCTTTTATTGATATTACCATTGTGCCTCTTCTGAAGCTTCTTGCACTGCCTGCTACCAGAGCCAGATCAGCAGATTAGCTAGGAGGTTACCCTAGTATGATAGATCTGTCCGTATGTTTCATACTGAATTTACACTCAGATGATAACAGCAGTCACTTTTTTTTTCTTAAGTAGGCCAACTGTCCCTCATGCAATTGTGTCAACTGCTTAGGTTTAAAAATAATTTTTGCTAAAAAAAAAGTCTTCATAGTAATAGAATCCTAAAATGTAAGATAATGAGATAAAAATTATATTGCTCATAAACTTCAGTAAGGAGGGGTAAATCTTAGCAGTTTTGTATTGCTCATTCGTGTTCCAGTCTTACTTCCTTTTCCTTCTATTTTTTCTCCTCTCCCAGCTGAATAAGATAAAATTCTGCTTCATAGAAAAAGCAGAGGCATGTAGAGACAAACAGAGATCATCCAGCAACTCCTGTTCAGCTACTGTTAGTTTTATTAAAATTTAGGAGTCTTTGTTTTGCTTTACTGGGGAAAAGCCCTATAAACTTTTTGTTGAAGAGGACATTGTCTAGCAGTCACAGCTTTAGTCCAACTATTCTGTTTCAGAATACGGGCCTGCTGCAGAAAAGTCCTAAGGCTAAGAAATTAAAAGGAAGCTATGTGGGAAAGATGGAATCAGAGAAGTGAGAGAGGAAAACTATGCAGGAGCATGAAGAGAAGATATAGTAGATAAGGCTGAGTAGCAAAGAAAATGGGCCAATTCACCTGTCAGTTGACTTTGTGACAATTGTTACAGCACAGAAGTCTTCTCTTAATTTTCATGCATTTAATGTCATATCCAGAAATCCTTATGATGTTACAGAAAAGCCTTAATAAGCCTTTTTAGCTGTCTGGCATCATTCTTCTGATCATCTAGTTGTTTCCAAAAATGTTACCTCTTTTCCTAAAAAGGTTGAGAATATTTCCTGTACTTCTGCTCGAGGCAGTTTCCTAGAATCACCTTGCTTCCATATAGAGATGGTAAACCAGAATTTATTTTTATTGTTCCCTGATCTCCCATTTCCTCCCTACACCCTCTGTCAAGTAACGACCTGTACTCTTGCTATTCCTTCTGAAGCCTCGTTTCATACAAGAAAAGCATTTAATTCATGTGCTGTTGTTGTGTCTAGAAAGTGCTCTGAAGCCAGAGGCAGTGATTCTGGATGCATATATTTTTAGATAGAAAATCAATTTTTGGCTTCACTCATACAAGAAACTGGTTTAAAGAAACTGAACCAGATCTCTTATTTCACAGCTTCTAAAGTGTGTCTGATTCCAGATAGTTTGAATATTAAAAGAATTACCAAAATCAAACAAGCAAACAGACCCTCTCCACCCCATCTTGTTTCTAATTATATTAGGAAAAAATTCTTTACTATGAGGGTGGTGAGGCACTGACAGGTTGCCCAGGGCAGTTGTGGATGCCCCATCCCTGGAAGTGTTCAAGGCCAGGTTGGATGGGGCCTGAGCAACCCATTCTAGTTGAAGGTGTCCCTGCCCACGGCAGGGAGGTCGGAACTGGATGATCTTCAAGGTTCCTTTCCAACCCAAACCATTCTGTGATTCTACGATCTCACAATAGTATCCGAAGAAAAAATAGGATAACTGTGATGCAGCTTTTTCTGCTTATGTAAGTGAAATATTGAGGGGAAAGTAGAAAGTTTGTTTTAACTTACTGCTTTGTTAAAACAAAACAAAACAAAATCTCTGTAGTCTAAATTCGGTATTCTCGTGAGCTTTAGCAGGGAGTATAATTCCACAAAGCTTCAGGTTGTTTTGTTTTTTGTTTTTTCCTGACATTATCCAGGGACGTTCTCAATACTACATAAGCCTTTGGAAAAATAGTTTGAAAAACTTAGTATCTCTGCCTAGATGCTGATTATGAAAACAGCTAATATAGCAACTTTTGAGGAATGTAAACTGTATAGAGCACCAAGGTTAGACAAACGGGAGACGATAATCACAGGTTTGTAAGTCTCTTAAGTGGGAAGAGAGTGGCTCTGCCCTCGGGAGCTGCCTCGGGCCGCGCCAAGCAGGACGCCGCTCAGAGCGGCAGCGGGATCAGCTGCGCCCGCTCCCTCCCGAGCCCGGCCGGGCACCTGCGGGGCGGCTCCCTGGGCCGGCTACCGCTGCCATTGGCCTGGCGCTGCTTCCCGCCTCCTTTGAAAGCTTGGGAAGGGCGGGCGGCAGTAGTGCCTCGGCAGTCGGGCAGCAGGGTCGGGCCAGGAGCGCTGGAGGCCGCAGGTAACTCGGGCAGCCCGCGGGGCGGCCTTTGCTTTCGGAGCTTTTCCTCCTGGGGATTGAGGTGGGCTCGGTTAGGCTGGGCTGGGTTGGATTGAGCTGAGTGAGCTTCACTGAGGTTTCTTTGCTCGTGGGTTCTTCATACAACGTGGTAACGCTAAAAGAAGTTTGTGTGCTTAGTATGGCAGTGCTTGTCTTGGCAGCTTTGTGCTTTATAGGAAGTAGTAGGCTTCTTTTGGTGTTTGTGTTTGTTTGGTTGGTTGTTTGTTTTTAAATGTTTACTTGGTTTCAGCTTCTATTGGCTTGTTGGAGTAGGCTTGCTATCTGAGCAGCCGAATCAGTGCTTGGGCTAGCTGTGATGACTTATAAAGGTGTTTCTTAAGGCCCTTAGTAGTAGGGGGCAGTAGTAGGGCAGTACTGTGTACTTTGGAGCTGGTGCTTATGAAGTAGTGATGGAAAAACTCGTCTTACGGTTTCTTTTGTGGCTTATCTTTTCATCCACTTGTTCGGTTGCCAAAACATAGTGACATTAATTGTGATTTTACAAGGTAAGTTTTTTTGATCCTGTTCTAAAACCCTTGGTGAAGAAAGAGAACTAATGAATGATTGAAATAAGAATCTGGAGACCTAGAATTCATGTCATTGCTGAAGTGCACTTAATTCCAAAATTGTAGAATTTCTTTTTGTTAGGTGGTGTTAAATATTTAGCAAGTGTATGCTGATGAAAAATCTCCTTATAATTTAATATTCTACCAACATTGGGCTTCAGTGTGTTTTATTCTTTCATAATTGGATGGGAATAATAAATCATTTTGGAGTTACTTCATCTGTTTCAAGGTAGGAGTATCAACTAGCACCTTTGAAGATATAATAGAGCTGCTGTGAGAACCAGGGTGCAGAATATGTTAGACCTGAATAGAAATAGTTTGCAGGATTGCTCTGATCTATATGCTACTTGGGAAAAAGGAAGGAAGAATTATGAGGGACTATAATTATGGGTGTGTATGGTACACTTAAGTACAAAATACCTATATATGTTTTCATCTGCCTTTAACAGCTGCAATGAAGGCTTCAAATACATGTGAGCTCCTTAGAACATGTGTACTTCAGAACAATTAATTAGTTCTGAAACTACTCAGGCTGAGTACAAGTACATGTTTTTCCCTATCACATTTCTGCACAGATGTCTGATATGGCTTGGCTACACAAATAGGCTTTTTTTTTTTTTTTTGTACCACTGTTTATTCTGTCCATAAACTGTAAAGTCAGCTTGAACTAGAAATTTCTATATGGTTCTTGTTTCCTCCCCCCAGCAAACCCCATCTTGCAGCTTCAGTTCTCCCATGGTAGAACTAAGCAGGATTCTGATGGTAGCTGCTTTTGAAAACTGCCTGGGTGTCTCTTTGGAAATAGTCAGAATTTTAATGCACAGGCTGGCTGTGTTCGTTTATAGAATTACTGTTTCCAATAATATCCCTGCTGATCTCATGAAAGGGGGGAAAAGTAAACAGTAATGAAAAAGATACTGGGTTTGTTCCAACTGAAAGGAACAGTAATTTTTTTTCCCCTCAAAACTCACTTCTGTACTCTCTCCCTCCCATCTGTCTCCCTGGGAGGTAGGGGGATTGTGGCTTGTATGTTAATCTCCCCATGGAATTATGTATGCATAGGAGAGGTTTTTTTCCTCATAAAATAAGTTGTCATTTCGCAAGTCTTATGTTCTCTCTTATAATTTCTGTCTGAAAACGTTCTTGTGAAGTTAATCTAGTTTAAGGAAAAGAGATGTGCTGCTAATTCCTCTGACAAGTTTTGTGACTTCACAAATATGTCACTTGCTTTCAAAAGTTTGTTGTTCTGCAGGACTTGCAAACAGTAGTTAGCAGATTAGTTGAAGACCCTCTCTTGCAAGCTGCTCTTCACAGATGCACCTCTGAGCTCAACAGGAGCTCTGTGACCAAATTCTACTCTTCAACAGGTCATCTGCAATGACAGGCTTAAAGGCTGGGTGTGTGAAGTGTAGCCTTGAACAGAGTGAATTCATGTACTGCTTTTTTTTTGTTGTTCAAATGCAGTGGGAATAATATTTAAAGTAAAGGCAGTGTTTCAGATTACTTTTATAACTAAATAATTTGGAAAAGTGCCACTAAAGTTTCTTGTCTTTCCTTTTAACCTCCCTTAAATGGCTTTTTTTAATGTAGAAAAATAGGGGGGCCTCTGTTTAGCCTTTGCTATATCTCTCTATATATTTGCCCGTAGATTTTTTTTTTTTAACTCTCCTACTATTTCTGCTCTTGAACTGTTACTCTGTCAGGTTTTATCTTCTCTGTATAATACTTTGAAGTGAGACACAATTCTACAGGGGCTTGCATGTGATTAAGTGAATGCAATATGTAGATGTCTTTGTAAGCAGATGAAAGCAAGGACCCTTCCCTGCCCATGGTACCCCTATGGCTTTTCTGGATTTCATTTTAAAGGACCCAGCTATGAGAATTGGAGGGTGGTGGTGGGTGATCACGGTGGCAGTAAAGAGCACCGTGAGGTTCCAACAGACGATTCAGCACTACAGGTGTGTTTGTGCATTTACCTAGCAACAGGAACAGCAGTAGCCTAGCTGAGTTTTTTATCTGGTTATAACAGACTGTTTGCATTAAGCCTGCAGAAGATAAAACTTAGAAATCCTGGCATCCTGTCTGTACCAGTGCTCTGCCTGTTGCTGTTTGGATCAGGGTAGTTTCCCTGTCCCACAGAACTCTGAGAGTGCAGAAAATTTTTCCACCCTGTGCTGGAATAAAGCAGATTCCCCCTTCCCTTCCCCCAAGCTTTTGTGGAAAAAAACAAAGTGCGAGCAACCCAAGCAGAATAGCCAATAGCTGGGTGAAGGGGGCTTTTCAGGGGTGTGACGAACAGAGGGTCAGGTGCTTTCCTTGAATCCAGGGCTGCGTACCGGGCCGCCGCTCTGTCATGCGCCCGCTCGGCGCTGCAGCCGGGTCAGTGTACGGCAGGGCAGGTGTGTATCGGCCAAAGCGAGTTTCAGTGCAGATGAGTTGACACCCTCTTCCCCCTCCCTTCCTCCCTTCCCCCGCCAATCACGTGTTTGTTACGCTGGAAATACTCCCAACAAAATCTGGCTGCTACGTAATGATGGGGGAACTCTTTTGAAAACAAAAAAGGAGGGGAGAAAAATACTCCTCCAGTCCTCCCCCTCCCCCCCAAAAAATGCCCAAAAAAACAAACAATAAAAAAGACTCTCGCAAAAAATCCAAACAAAACCCAGAGGAAAGCCAAGTCCACAGACGAGGGCGAAACCCGTGAGAAGCAGGGGGTTCCGACGACAGTCATCCGTCATGTGAGCCCAGAGTTCGGGGAATCAAATCCCCCGGCCAAGCCGGGAAGCCCGTCCCTGCGGCGGCGCTGGGCTCTGGCCTGGCTGCGGGGGCGGTCCCCCGCACCTGCCGCCGGGCTGGCTGCGGGGACGGGCGCTGTTCCTCTCTAACCAGCGTTTTAGGGGGGCAGCGCAGGTGTCGGTGTCCCGGTTTGCGAGATAACCTGGCCCTCGCCCGGCGGCGGCGGGGCTCAGCCGCCCCCCGGGGAGCCGTGCGTGGCTTGGCAGGAGCAGGCGGCTGCGGGCACGGCAGAGGGGACCTGGGCAGGGGACGCCCGGCCGGGGGTGCGGCGGCCCCTCCGCCCCCGCGGAGCCCTCACGTCCCCGGGCGGGGGCGGCACCGCCGGGCGGGGGCGGCGGGCGGCGCGCGCGCGCAGAGGCGCGGGGCGGGGGGGCCGGAGCGCGCGGGCGGGGCCGCGCCGGCACCTCGGTCGGCGGGCGGGGGCTCGGCAGAGGTCCGGCCGGTTCGCCCGGCCCTGCCCCTCAGCAGCGGCGGCGGCGGGAGCGCCGGGGTGAGTCAGTGTTTGGAAATGGAGTGGGCGGGCGTGCGTGTAACAGAATGAATGATGTCAGGGAGCACCGCGGCGAGCATGAGGTTCGTGGTAAACACGGCGGCGGCCGCAGCAGCCCCGAGCCAGCGCTGCCCCCGGCGCCCCCCGGCCCGGAACCGCCCTCCAGGGGGGGAGCGCGTCCAGCAGCGGCTCTGCTGAGGCAGGAAACCTTTCCGAGAAGTGTCGCCTCCGCTGACGCCCTTAAAGCCGGTCCCTTTCGCCAGGAGGGAGAAGAGGCTGAGGCTGGGAGAGGAGCGAATTGCAGGGGAAGGTAGAGATTGTGGCAAACTTTCTAGCTGCTTCTGTGTGCTGCTACCTCAGCGGTGGGAGTGTCTGGCCATAAGGAACTGCAAAGCCCAGACCTGAGAGCCCTGAGGCTCCAAAAAGACTTCCATCTGCCTTTGGAGGAGGAACTGCCAGCAGTGCAAGCTGAGTAGGTAAGTTGGGAACGGCACAGGTGGATTAAAAGCGTGGCATACCACAGGTACGCTCTTAGAGAGCTGTTTTCACAGAAGACTTCTACGTGTGAACTGGATAGAGACTGGGAGTAGCAATCGTATACTTGCGGTTTCTTCCGTTTCTAGAGTTATGTCTGTTTTACCAGTAAAATGGTCTTATTTTTAGTCCTGAAGAGGCCCCTCTAACTAGGGAGGACACCTGCTGTCTCGATTTCTCTTGCAAATATTTAATTTACAGAACATACTTAGTTTGCTATAAAATTGTATGTTACTGATATGGGCGATATGTGCATACCACGTAGATACCTAGCTGGACAGGAGAGGACTTCAAAATGTCAGCTCAGGAAGATAAAGTATTATTGTAAGGATCATAATGGTATTATGTTTTGCTGTACGTTTGGTTTTTTTCTTGTTGAATGTTTGCTCCATTGAAGCCAGTCTTAAACTTCCTGAAGTGCAGCTAAACTAAACTTCTTGGCTTAATGGCAGAGTACATTTCTGTTAACGTTGCATGGTTTCTGACTTAAAATCCTCGTGGAAAATAGTTAATGCATAATCTTCTAGCAAGATAATATAGGATACAATGTAGACTAGGTGTTGTCCAGTTTAATCCATTTCTAAACTTCTATTTCATTTGAAGACCTTAGAAAATCAAACGTCTGTCTGCAAACCACTTGACAGCTGTTAATTTATACACAATTAGACAAGTGAATGGTTCCATAGATGTATTAGCGTAAACTGAGCAGGTGCATGATACTCTGTCTGAGACACCAGGCCTTAGAGGAGTTTTGGCAAGCTTCACTTTAAGTCATGTTTATTAATTGATTTGCCCCAAACCAGTTTTCTTTTTTTCACTATATTTCATGTAGTTGGTTAGGTGTATTATTATTTGACCTGGCACGATTTTTGAGACTGCATAGCCTTAGATATGTTTTCCTTTGTGAATCTAGTAACTCTTACTCTTTACTTACCCTAATTTAAATGTCTAGGGCTTAATTTACTAGAAAAGTCAATAGGCTTGCTTCCATATTTTTTTCCACTTAGATTGTTTCTCCAAAATCAGGCATGGATTATCACATTTTACTGAAAAACATATCCTTGTCTCTGTCCTTCAGAAAAATATTCAAGTGTACCTTGTGTACTATGTGCAGTCTTAAAGAGTATTTGGACAAATCAAAGTGCTGGTGGGGAGAAACTTTAGATGAAAATCTAAGGGGACAACAATAGCATGGCAGATGAAGGCCCCTAATGAGGTTGATATTTGTGCTGTCCTTGAAGTGAACTTATACAACGGAGGAATGAGAACTTGGAGAGCAAAGACGTATTATTTTTTTTAACTCTTGGGTTGGTAATCTAATTAGATTGACTAATTCAGAATGACTCTACCCCTGAGTTTTAAATATTGAGCCATGGCTGGCATGTTGATAAGCATCTATTTTTCTGCATCGTAAGTGTGTTGTGATTGTAATATTTTAAGACAAATTAATTCCAAACTTAATGTTTTAAGTAGACATTGGAAGTATTATATAAGGGGTGCAGTATTGTGACAAACTTGGTATTTCCTTATCAAGTTAAAAAAACCCAACTCACATACATACCTGCCTGTATCTGAGAGATCTGAATAAGAGACATAATCTCAAGTATTTTTAATTCTGAATACCAGAGTTCTTTATTTATAATGTATTAGTATGCCAAATAAAGGTATGAAGACTGAAAATAATGTATTGATTTTTTTAAAATATTAACAAAATAAATATCAAAACAAGTGATGGATTTAAAAAATAAGTAGTCTTTCTTAAGGACCAGAAAATGTGAAAGAAGGTTTTTGAAGAAATGGCTCATTACAGTTAAGTCTTTTGGTATAGAAAAGGACTTTGAAGATACAGATATTTGTAATAAAATTGCATATATCTTCTGTTTGTCCTTTTTCCCTAATTTTGATGGGCTGTTGGCCTACAGTGTTATTGGATACTGTTTGTGGGGAGTGGACAATACAGATGCTGTGACATATTATTTAGTATGGATATGGTATTGTAGGAGTCCGAACAGATGCTGGGAAGATTAATGTAACACTAGGTCCACTGTCTTCAGAGATCTCTCTCTGCTGGGAGAATTGTTTGTACCATTGACACCACTGTCCCCAAAGATGCTGCGGACACTAAGAACGTCAGGCATCCAGGCACCACTGTCCCAGCAGATTCTGAAGAGCTTAAGAGCTGCTAGTGGAAAAGTTTTATGTAACACAGATAGCTCTGTCTTGTCCAGAATAGACTTTGTTTGAAAGATATTTCTTAACTATACTGAAACCCGACTGTTCTAGTGAGCCTCCAGAGCGTTAATAACCACAAGTCTGTCCTGTACGAGGATCCTTGTTTAAGTTATCTCTGTTTCTCTTCTCCAGAATAGATCTTGTAGGGATATGGGTAATACAAAGAATAAAGTACTTACCATTATAGTTTCAGAAGTCTACTTTATAGCTGTTGATAGGAATTTTAATAGGACCAAACTGTGTACTAAAACTAAATCAGCTTTAGGAAAACCTGTTACTTACCCATTTTGCTAACATATATATATAGTATCTGTAATACTGCTGTGCTTTCAGGACATCCTTGTAGTTGCTGAGTAAAACTTCCTGCCTCACTGTGTGGTAAGTGGGTCCTCTTGTTTAATCTGATGGCATAAAAAAAATATACTGAGGTCTAGTCTGTTTTACAGATGAAGAAATAGTTTGTCTGAGTATCTGAAGCTGTTGAGTTAATCATAATGGCTCTTATTGAAATAGTGTTCAGGTCTAGAACCTCAAACAAATAATTCTGGAACATGATTACTCAGGAAAACTTGACTTCATTTTGACAAGGGAATTTTATAGTAAAAAAGCACATATTCAATATTTAATTATATAATTTTGCAGATAAAATAGTTTCTCAGATGTGTAACCCTAGAATGGGAGAACATCCTGTACATTTAAAGGTATCTGAATGAGAAAGCAGGTGTCTTGCTGTCATTTACCCTCCCCAGTTGATGCAGGTTAACTTGCAACTGCCGTGTATGAATTGCAACAACATCCCTCTTACTCTTTATAAGTTCCTAAACAAAATTGAAGTTGCTGCTGTCAGTGGACCTGTGAGGATTCCAGAGTCTGAGCTTTGCAGCCGCATGTTGCAATGTTTTCCTGTTCCTGGCTTTTAGAGTTCATCTCTTCCTGCTTCCTACTGTAGTCTTCTGAGTTTTTTTTTCTTTATATATTGAGATTTCCTTAGGCTGAATCGTACTAGAATCCTGTGCAATGCTTGACACTAAGCTTTGCAATGGTTTTGTGTGCATGTGGTTTCCGATGCAAAGTAGATCTGGGGTTTTACACCTATTCTTCCTTGAGGAAATGCTGAGCCTCTTGGGTGCAGCACTGAATGTTTTGAGAAGTTGCAAGAGTGAAGTTTTAAGTGCTAATATGGATTAAATCCATATTAGTAAAAAAAAATCCAAAATTAGTATGTTTGTTCAGTTTGTTCAGTTCACTGTGAGCTTTAGCAAAACTTACTGGAGTTTACCTATGTAGAGTGTAACTTACAGAAGGGTGAGGTGTGGGTTTTTGGGTTTTTTTTTTTGCTTGTTCGTAGATCAGTGATGTTCATGCCTCTAATACTAGAACTTGAATGTAGTTGTTTTTCTTTTAAAAATTTCAGTAAACTATAAAATAAATGGGAGTTTAACCCTATTAGAGTGCAGAAATCTGTCCAGCCTCAAAGAACAAGCCTCTGGCAGAGTCTGTCTAGAACCTGAATCTTGTAAGACCTATCTTAGAGCCCTAAGCAAAAGGTAATGGTTTTTCTTTATTGAAGGACTATTACAAGTGGTTTGGCATATGTTACTTCCCCAATATAGCTTTAGTAGAACACTTGCATCTGTAAAAGTCCTTTATTAAGAAGTCACCTGCTTTCAGTGCTTGTTTTTTCATGTTGAAATATGTTTGCATTTCTTAATTTTTCTCTTTTTAGAGTTTGTGATCCGCTTACCCTCCTAAGATCTCAAACTGTTGTGTGATGAGTGCTGAATGACTTCTCTCAATTAGTTTCAGTCATGTGAAATGTACATAACAGTGACAAAATGTTTACTTATGCACACACCCAAGTTCCTGCTTATGTTCACTCTAGTGCTGGTTGGTGGAGCAGAACTAAATAAGAAGACAGTCTCCAGACTTTTTTTCCAGTTCCAGCCATGATATACTTATGTCTTATCCAAGAAACTGAATTCAACTCTATATGTTCCATTTAAGATTCTGAGTTACTGCTAAATCAGAAATAATGAGACAGTCTCCTTATTTAGGTGACATAATTTGCTGGAGAGAAGCTGCAGCAGTAGAGAAGGTTGTGCCTCATAGTCATTAATTCTGTATTCCGTCTGGAGGGGCACAATATAATCCTATAGCTTGTTGATGGTTCTAGTACACATCTACAGTAATTACTGCTCTTTTTTTTTTTAACTTCTCCCCCATCAACCTTGTAAATGGAAACAGCACTTGCTGCCTGTGGATGCTCTATAAGGGTGCCAAATACCACTGCCCTGTCTTGATTTGATACTGAACACAGATTATATTGAAACAAACTGTTCCCATCAGTGCCATTGCCTCAAAAGGACATTTTAAAAGCTGGAATGCTGTGTTACTGTCTTAACAGTGCTAAAAGAACACAATGTAGGATTCTGTTTCATCTTCTGCCAGCTATTCTGGTTCAAATTTATGTATTACAATTTCAGTAAAGAACCAAAAGCATTTCAACTGAAATTCTGAAAGCACTTTGTTATGTTTTGGTCTGGGGTTTTTTTTGTGTAATACTGAGAGAAATTAATTGTTATGATTCTACTTTAGTTCATACTGTTAGTTTTTCTGGTTACTTACCTATTTCAGGAGTGTATATAAACTATCAATATGTTGTAGCTTAAAAAGTTAACTCATGTTACTTTTAGCTCCTATGTATTTGGAGCCTGCAAAAGTCCTGCCAAAGCCTGTGTTTTTTCCCGTCTTCATAATACTGTAGTAATGTGTAAGGATGCAGTGTAAGACTTCTTTACAGTGGCAGTCTCAGAACTATGAGCTTGTCTTCATTTGATTTCACTCAGATTTTGTATGTTATTTTGAGTGTCACTTGACAAGAGTTCATTCCTTTCTTCTGGCATACCACCTTAGTCTTGCAGAGGCCAAAACTTGGCTCTACTTAATAAGTAACAAGGTCCATTTAATACACTTGCTTAAGCTGCAGTTACTGAAGTGCAGATGCTCAGTCTGCTGTGCTTTTCACAGAATTGTTTGCAAATTGTTTTGAAAGCATATGTATACTTTGCACGTAGATATGGGGAGTGATTTTGAAATTTTGGAAAAAAACCCCAGTCAGCTCCACTTGATGTGGAACATGTGCCAGAAAGCTATAGGTGGTCCTCCAAAGTGAAGCTGTGTTTATTTCTGTCCTGTGAGAGAGAACATTGACTGAAATGGTTTGAATCCTTTATTGACTATTAAAAGTGCTCATGCACTAAAATAGAAAGAACAACTCTCTTCAGTGTTTTTGTTTTCCTAGAAATATGTTAACTTTCATGATGGACTTCAGTATTTAGAGGAAGGGCTGTGGCATCCTGTTTGGCTCTGAAGCAAGAAATATTAAAGGCATTACTCCTTCCAAGGTGCCAGAGTGAATTTGGAAGTCTAATATTAAGACAACTTACTGAAGAGTTGAGTGTTACAGGTTTAAGCTTCTGTCCACTGCAGTGACTGTATCCTGAATTTTCAGGCTATTCAGAATTCATCATCTTAGCAATATTTACCACCCTGCAACTGAATATTACACTTGCTATATAGCTGAATGGCGAGTGCTTTCTGATGAGGATAGGTTTTTTGGTTGACCTTTTTTGTGTGTTTTGTGGTAACCATGGTCATTAGCTTCCTCTATGCAGGCCTTAAAAAAAAAAAGCTTAGCTATTTTCATATGTGCAAGCAGGCATAAGTATTATGATAATTAGTCATTTCTTCTGTGTGGAACAAATGGACTATGTAAAAGTAGGGTGGAGTAATATGTATCTCTGTGGTAAAATTCAGGAACTTGTACTGACTTTTAAATTTAGTAAGATGAATGCTGACCAACCATGGAACAAGGCACAATACATGTCAAATAGCAAAGCTCAAGTAGTTAGGCTAAATTTCAGCTCTAAAAAAAAATATAAGTATGTACATTTCTTGCTCTAAAAGTATTTTTCTTTGTGTTTGGGATTTTTTTAAAGCATAGTTCTACAGATTTTAGGCAGTTTGCTTTCCTGTGTACACAACTTTCTAGTCACTGATCAGTCTGAACAAGATAAGTAACTGCCTGGCTTAGTTTTACTGTGCAGAATGAATGTTCCCATAAACAGTTTCTGCCTTGGTTTCTTTTTTTTCCTTTTTCCTTAATTTGGATTAGGAGAAAGTTTAGTATAAACTTTAAACATCATATGGTTTGACTAACCTCTTTAGCTCTCTTACATTTGAGGAGCTCAGTGAAGTTAAAATGGGACACTATTCCCCTTCAAAGGCCTGGAGGGCAGAGGAGAGTGGCAGGAAAGCAGAAGCTCTCTGCTCTGTGGTGCTGTATTAAGGGCAAACACTTGAACCATGTTGTTCTACCTTGTCCACAGCGTTTTTTGAGTGTGCATTTATGTATGCTTTCTTCCTGTTCTCCGTCTGCATCGTGTTGTAGTGGAATCAGACACAAAGCTTTTAGCACTGCAAGCCTTTCTAGAACATGTGTTGAGGGCAACATAGTTTAGTCCAAGTTTGACTGTGATGTGTGTAACATG